>NW_007729698.1:264758-279431 GCF_000696425.1 Galeopterus variegatus
AAGTCTATACTGTTCTATCTTATTTTTTTTAAAGGCTGAAAATTGCTCCATCTTTTGTATACATCACAATATATTTTTAGTTTTTTAGTTTCCAGCATTTTGTTCTCACACCAATGTTAATACTAACTTGCATTTGTCTGTGCGTATATGGATAAATATATGTACATATAGAAATCACATTTCACAAATCTTTATTATTGATTATAAGATAAGCCATTATTTTTGGTACCATTAAAAAAGAATAAAAAACACAAAATAAATAATTTATAACAGTAGTAAAGTACACCCCAATATTAGAGAAATGATAAGCCTTAGAATCAATAAAATGTGGTACCAATATGTTTATCTCAGAATCAATGAGATACATTACAAAAAAGTAACATTGCAATGTCAAATTGCCAAACTGCCACCTACTGCACTCTCAATAATTTAAACACCACTGACAATGCAGCAATGCCTGCTTCCCCGTTCTAAAACAGTGCATGTCAAATTTTGAATCTTGGCCAATCTCATATGTAAAAAGAAAAGGTATTTTTTAATATGTAGAAATGACAGTGGTATTTCCTATTTTGTAGGCTGCTCCAGATTTCCTAAGTAAAAGTTGGAAATAAAAAATAAATGTGCTGACACCTTCACAAACAATAAAAGTTATTTGAATTTTTTCTGAAGTTGGACTACAGGCGTTTATTTAACATGCTCAATTGCTCTGCCTCAGTTTCCTTTCCTGTAAATTGAAAATAACCAATAGCTTATTCATGGATCACTCTAAATATTAAATAATGTATGTAAGATATTTCTGCAACATAGTGGGTACTCTTTGTATATAAGGTATTACTATTGTTATTATCATTTCTAATACTACTCTTATGATGTTGTGCTTAGGAACACAGAATAATTTTAATTCATAAATTTTTTTACTCAGAGAGTTAGTTTTTAGGTAAAAGAGTGCATATATAATGCCTAAGGAAAAAAGATTTAATCTTTATGAGATGCCATTTCAACAATAAGTATTGAGTTCAGTTTTCCAAAGTGATGTTAGAAGTGACTTTAACAATAATTATCACACTGAGGTTTTAAAACCGAGACATTTTTGTTCCATTAAGTTCCAAAACGTTAAAGCAAGTACCAGTTTTGCATATTCATTGAAATTTTCAGAAAATTATATGCCTTTCATTATCTGAAACAGAAAAAAGTCTTATTCATGTTGATGTGTATAACATAAACCAGAATAAAAATGATATGCTTATCTGCTTGGAATCTTTTCAAACTTTTACTTTAATTGACAAATAATTGTATATATTTATGGGGTATTATGGGATGTTTTGAGCTATGTTTACAATGTGGAACGAATAAATTAGGCTAATTAACAATTCCAACGATTCACACACTTATATTTTTGTGGTGAAAACACTTAAAATCTATATTTTTGGCAATTTTTAAGTATTCAGTGTATTAATATTTATTTTAGTCACCATTCTGTGCAATTCACCAAAGCATGTTCCTCCTGTCTAAGTGAAATTTTATAACCTTTTATCAACATCTCTTTTTTCCCTAGCCTCTGCTGACCATCCCTCTCCACTTTTATGAGTTCAACTGTTTTAGATTCCACATATCAATGAGATCATTCAGTATATGTCTTTCTGTGCCTGTCTTATTTCATTTAGCATAATGTCATCCAAGTTCATGTCTTGCCAGTGAAAGGATATCCCCCTTGTTTAAGGCTGAATAGTTTTCCACGGTGTACATATAACATATTTTCTTGATCCTTTATCTGAAAACGGAACACCTGCATCGCTTCCATATCTTAGCTATTCTGAATAATGCTGCAATGACCATGGGGATGCAGACATCTCTTCAGCATAATGATTTCAAGCCCCATGGATATACATCTAGACAGGAGATTGTTGTGTTTTAGCTTTCTGAGGAAACTTCAGACCATTTTCCATCATGAGTGTATTAAATTATATTTCCACAAACAGTGCCAAAAAGTTCTCTTTTCTCTACATTTTCACCAACATTTGTTATAGTTTGTCTTTTTGATAGTAGCTATTCTAACAGGTATGACATGATATTATGGTTTTGATTTGCATTTCCCTGATGATTAGTAATGATAAACATTTTTTAATATAACTCTTGGCCATTTACATGTCTTATCTTAAAATTTATAATTGAAACATAATTGATTATACATATTTATGGGGAATACAGTTGACGATCTGTATTTGTGTACAGTATGTGATGATTGAATCAATATTATTAGCATGTTCATCATTAGAATTGTAATTATTCTTTGTATCTCTTACCCGATTCTTCCTAACCCCCCTCCCACTCCCCCTTTCCCACCTCTAGTAACCATAGGTCTATTCTTTCCTACTGAAAGTTCAATGTATTATTGTTCCCTTTTCTTTCTTTTCTCCCACTTATGGATAAGGACATGTGGTATTTCTCTTTCTCTCTTCCTGTGCCTGGCTTATTTCACTCAATATAATTTTCTCCAAGCTCATCCACGTTTCTGTGAATGGCAGAATTTCATTCTTTCTTATTGTTGAGTAATATTCCATTGTGTATATATACCAGTTTCCTTATCCAATTATCCATCAGTGGACATTTAGGTCAGTGCAGGTATCCCTTTTACCCGATGATTTCTATTCCTTTGGGTATATACCCAGAAGTGGGATTGCTGGATTGAATGGTAGTCCTATCTGTAGTTCTTTGGGAAACCTCCACACTGTTTTCCATAAAGGCTGCACTAATTTACAGTCCCACCAACGCTGTGGAAGAGTTCCCTTTTCTCCACATCCTCACCACTGTTTGTTATTCTCTGTCTTTTTAGTAACAGCGAGTTAAAGTGGGGTCAGACAATATCGAGGTGTGGTTTTGATTTGCATTTCTCCAATGATTGCTGATGTTGAGCATTTTTTCATGTATCTTTTTGCCATTTATATGTCTTCCTTTAAAAAAATGTTATTCTGCTCCTGCACCCATTTTTTATTGGATTATTGTTTTGTCACTGTGAAATTGAGTTCCTTGTACATTCTGGATGTTAATCCCTTGTTGGACATATAGTTTGCAAATATTTCTCCCATTCCATGGTTGTGTTTTCACTCTGTTGATTGTTTTTTTTGCTGTGCAGAAGATTTTAATTTGATATAATCTCATTTGTTTATTTTTTTGTTTTATTACTTCTGCTTTTGGAATCTTAT
The DNA here is from genome assembly GCF_000696425.1 of Galeopterus variegatus. Classification (NCBI taxonomy): domain Eukaryota; kingdom Metazoa; phylum Chordata; class Mammalia; order Dermoptera; family Cynocephalidae; genus Galeopterus; species Galeopterus variegatus. The sequence continues at coordinate 267,962 of NW_007729698.1, forward strand.
TAATAAAGTCTTTTCCCAGGCCTCCATCCTAAAGTGTTTCCCCTATTTTTGCTGTGCAGAAGATTTTAATTTGATATAATCTCATTTGTTTATTTTTTTGTTTTATTACTTGTGCTTTTGGAATCTTATTAATAAAGTCTTTTCCCAGGCCTCCATCCTAAAGTGTTTCCCCTATGTTTTCTTCTTTTCCCCAATGTATGTTCTTGTTGCCTTTCTCAAAGATCAGTTGTCTGTAAGTACTTAGGTTGATTTCTGCATTCTCCATTTTGTTCCATTGGTCCATGTGTCTGCTTTTACACCAGTACTGTGTTATTTTGGTTACTATAGCTTTGAACTATAGTTTGAAGACAGGTAGTGTAATGCTTGTTATTTTTTTTTTGTTGTTAAGGATTTCTTTGGATATTTGGTGTATTTGTTGTTCTATATAAATGATAAGATCTTTTCCCCCTATTTCTGTGAAGAATGCCATTTGTATTTGATGGGTATTTCACTGAATCTGTAGATCACTTAGGATAGTATGAACACTTTCACTATGTTAACTCTTCCAATCCATGAAATTTGAAAATCCAGAGGAAATCGATAAATTTGGGGGAAAATAGAAACTACCAAGACTGAACCAAGAAGAAATAAAAAACCTGAACATACTGATAAAAAGTAACAGTATTAATGCTGTAATCAGTAGTCTCCCAACAAAGAAAAGCCCAGGACCAGATGGCTTCACTGCTGAATTCTACCAAATCTCTAAAGAAAAATTAACACCAGTCCTTTTCAAACTATTCCAAATAGTTCAAACAAAGGCCATTCTCCCAAATTCATTCTTTAGGCCAGCATTACCCTGATACTAAAAGCAGTTAAGGACACAAGAAAAGAAAGCTACCAGCTAATATCCTTGATGAACATAAAAGCAAAAATCTTTCACAAAATATTAGCAAACTGATCCTATATGACAGCACATCAAAAAGATTATACACCATGATCAAGTGGGGATTCATCTCAGGCATGCCAGAGTGGTTCAACACACACTCTGCTGAAAGAAATTAAAGTGGACACCAAAAAATTATATATCTTCTTTTGAGAAGTGCCTGTTTAGGTCTGTTGCAAATTTTTTAATTGGGTTATTTGTGTTCTTATATTCAGTTGATGTGTTTCTTCTATATTTTGGATATTAGCTCCTTATCAGATATGTGGGTTGCAAATATTTTCTCTCAATTCATGGGTTGTCTCTTCATCTTACTAATCATTTCCTTTGTTGTCCATAGGCTTTTTAATTTGATACAATCCCATTTGTCTTTTTATACTTTTGTTCCCTGTGCTTTTGGAGTCAGGTCCAAGAATTTTCTTAGAACAATGTCATGGAGCATTTCCCCTATGTTTTCTTCTAGTAGTTTTACAGTTTTATGCCCTAATATTACGTATTTAATCCATTTCAAATTGAATTGTGAATGTGGTATAAGATAAAGCTCCAATTTTCCTTTTTTTAATTGAGACATAATTGATTATACATATTTGTAGGGTGCAGAGTTGATTATCAATAATTGAGTACAATATGTGATGATCAAATCAGGATAATTAGCATATTCATCATTACAAAATATAATCATTCTTTTTGTCCATTAACCAATTTTTCACTAACCACCCTGACCAACTCACTTTCCCACCTGTAGTGACCACAGTTCTCTTCTGTCACAATCATGTTGAACTTTCAGAATTCTCCAGTTTTATTCTTCTGCTTGCAATTATCCAGTTTTCCCAACATGCTTTTTTAATGACTGTCCTTTTTCCATTGTGTGTTCTTGGCCCCTTTGTGGAAAATCACAGGCTGTTGATATGTGGGTTTATTTGTGGGCTCTCTTTCCTGTTTCATTGGTCAATGTATCTGCTTTTATGTCAGTACCATGCTGTTTTGTTAATATAGCTTTGTAATAGATTTGAAATATGGTAGTATGATACCACCAGATTTATTCTTTTTGCTTGAGATTGCTTTGGCTATTTGAGGACTTTGTGGTTCCATGCAAATTTTAGGATTTTTATTTTGATAGAGATCACATTACATCTGTAAATCACTTTGGGTAGTAGGGAACTTTTAACAATATGAATTCTTTCAATCAATGAGCACAGGGTACTTTCTCATTTATTTGTGAGGTGTAATATTTCTTTCATTAATGCTTTATAGTTTTTTATATTCAAATCTTTCTCTTCCTTGGTTAAATTTACTCTTAAGTATTTTTTATGTTATTTTAAATGGGACTGATTTCTCAATTTCTTTTTTAGACAGTTTGTTGTTACCATTAAAAATGCTACTAATTTTTGTATGTTAATTTTGTATCCTGCAACTTTGCTGAATTTGTTTAGAAATTCTAACAAGTTTTTGGTGGATTCTTTAGGATGATTCTGTACATAAGATCATGTCATCTGCAGAGAAAACTTCACTTCTTTCTTTCCTTTTAGAATGCCTTTTATTTCTTTTCTCATCTAATTGCTTTGGCTAGAACCTCCAGTACTATGTTGAATAAAGTTGTGGGAGTGGCATCCTCGTCTTGTTCCTCAAGAAAAGCTTTCAGCTTTTCACCATTGAGTATGATGTTAGCTTGGGTTTTTCATACATGGTCTTTATCCTGTTGAGATACATTCCTTCTAATATGTGGAGAGTTTTATCATGAAAAGTTGTTGAATTTTGTCAAATGCTTTTCCTGCATCTACTGAGATGATCATATGTTTTTGTCTTTTATTCTGTTATTGTGATGTATCATGTTTATTGATTAGTATATATTGAAACATTCTTGCATCCCAGAAATAAATCTCACTTAATTATGGTGAATGATCCTTTAATATGCTGTTGAATTTAGTTTGCTAGAATTTTGTTGAGGATTTTTATGTTCATCAAAAACATTGTGGTGTCCTTGCCTGGCTTTGTAATCAAGGTAACACTGGCTTTGTAAAATGAGTTTGGAAATATTCCTTCTTCAATTTTTTGGAAGAGTTGGAAAGAATTGGTATTAGTTCTTCTTTAAATGTTTGGTAGAATTCTGCTGTGAGGTCATCTGGTCTGGGGCTATTGATAGGATTTTTAGGATTTTTCTTTTAATTAATTCAATCTCCTCACTAGTTATTGGTCTGTTCAGATTCAGTCATGGTAGATTTTACATAAGGAATTTATCCATTTCTTCTAAGTTGTCTGATTTGTTGACATATAATTGTTCATAGTAGTCTCTTATGACTCTTTGTATTTCTGTGGTATCATTTGTAATGTCACTTTTTTCATTTCTAATTTTATTTGATTAGAATATTGATACAGAAATTTAAAAGGGTTCTTTTTGTCGCATGCCATGTAGTGATATATATTGTTGTAGAAAAATTGTTGGAGAATTAAACTACATTGATAAAGTCATCTTTATACACAAGGAGTAATGGGTCTACATTGTGTACTATTAAAATAATTTTCAATTATATTTTTGTAATAATTTAGATTTGTTATAGGCTTTGTCTTAAATGTGATATCATTTGTAAAAAATAACAAATATATATATAAGTAATTTGTAAGCTCCTAAATTTTACATTTTCATATGAAAATAGCAACAATTACTGTAATGATAACAAAAGTCATAACATCCATGATATGTGTATTTCATTAATATTTCCTTGCATTGTTCTTTTTAAAATTGTTAGCATACATCAAAAATTCTAATCTCTTAAAAGGCAACAGACCATAATACTATCTGATGTTTACATTGTGCAATACATGACAGCTGCTCTGATGAATGATTGTAAGGCATTACTTCATTTAATTCTTACAATAAACTCATGAGGTAAATACTATTCTTATACCCACTCTATACATAAAGAACATGAATTTTAGAGTGATTTCCTCTCAGTCATAGACCTGATCTAAATTTATGTATGAATCTATCATTATATTCTGTTTATTTTCTTTGTACAGTACTAGTCACTTCTTCATTTATCCACTCACTCACTCATGCCACTAATGAGAAATTTGTATGTTCCAAACTGGAATTAGGGACACACTTGTGAATAAGTGAGAGTGCACAGATTGTCTAAGGAGAAAGTCAATTAAGTTTTAAAAAGATAAATTATAATTTATAAAGTGGAAACCTATATTTAGAAGCCTATTTTTAGAAGCCTATATTTATAGGTCAGGATATTAGTAACCAATTATAATATACACTTTAAAGGAATTACCAGAGAATTTAGAAGCTTATACAGGGGAAAAAGTCAAGCCAAGCCTGTATTCTATACAGTGACAAATCTCTACTCTTTTTGATAAATTTTGCCTTGAACCTATTAATCTATTATCTTGGATTCAAATGGTAGAATTTAACACAGCTATATCAGAACAATTAAATACTTCCAGCACATGATCTAATCTCCCTAATCTCATATTCTTTTACAAAATCTTTTTCCATAAGTGGTCACATGGGAACTGCAGATGAATAGGGAGCCCAGGAAACTTAGTTTTGACTTTTCAGTTTCTACATAACACATGCTAGTAGAAGATTGGCATGCACATTGAATCAGACAATCCACCTTATCTGACACACCTCAGCTTTTATCAAATACTAACTTCTGCTGGAAGAAAATGAATTAAATAAGAAGAAAATAAACAAAAATAAGATGCCACTTAAGCCTAACTTCTTTCTGTTTACAGAGATATGCCGTAGAAATAGACTACTAACGTCTGCATTATGCAGTATTAATTTACATTTGCTTATTCTAGACTCCTATTATGTTGATATAGTTTAATATATATCATATGAGGTAATTAGTGCTAAGAATAAAAAAAGTGTGTGGAATATCCAGAATATATAAACAACTCCCACAACTCAATACCAAAGAACAAACAACCCAATTAAAAAATGGGCAAAGGACTTGAATAGACATTTCTCCAAAGAGGATATACCAAGAGCCAAAATGCATTTAAAAAGATGCTCACTATCACTAGGGAAATGAAAATCAAAACCACAATGAGATGCTGGAGTCCAGCTCCAGCTGGTTCTTAGAGCCCGAGAAGAATGTGTGGAGTTGGCGAGTAAAAAAAGAAGAAAAAGACAGACCAATGATGTCTAGTGCATCAGTGGATGACGCACAAAAGCTGTTCTCCTTTATTTATACCATGTCTATACTTTGATTACATAAAGCAAGCATTTTTCATCAAGTTAATATTAAACTATGAACACAAAATAAATCAATATAATATTTAAATCACTCTTTTTTAATTATACTGAACCATAACTTTTTAAGGGACTACATTATTTATAAATCATAATCTTTAGGAAAATACATATCATTCTTTAAAGTGACGAAAATAATGAATCATCTCAACCGATTGATTCCAATCAGTCACGGATCATAATCTCCCTGAAAAGTATGTATCATTCTTCAAAGTGAAACAAACTTAACCAGCAAGCAAAAGTTTCAAACCGAGGTCTGTGACCAGTGACCAGAGACCTCACGGGTTGGCAGCACATGCGGTTTTTAAGTAAAACATTTAACCCTTACAACATATGATTTACAAATCCATCACCTATTTTGATTTTAATTTTTTATCTTAATCAACTAAAAGCAACAACTATTTAAAAAGCACATCCTTTTATAATATGATTTAACTATTTGTGAAAAACGATTCTCTGTTTTAAAGTTTTTGAACAACTTAGTGGCCCAAACCTAACTAATTTTTTCATAAACAGAACAAAAATCTTTTTACTCATATTTAATCTTACCATACCATATATTTGTCCTCTATATATGGCCCTGTATCAGAAAGAGGGGATCTATCAGCTCCTACGTGTTGCATGCTATTTTCTTCTCTAAAAGCCCACCAAACTTTTAATACTTAACCAACATAATTGTTGTCTCTGACAGTGAAAACCAACTCCCTGTGTGGTAAAATAATGACCCGGGCAACTTGCACCTCGGGGAAATTTACAGGAAACTTACTGTTCTTTTACTCTATCTCACCGCCCCATCCATCCATCTGTACAGAAAGGCCTCTTGGCTTCTCTGTCCCTGCTTTTCGGAACAATGGTTAGAACAAAACATAGACCCAGGTGTACTTTTTAACATTTTTGCCTGGGTTTCATTAATCAAATCAAACTTGTTTTTATTAACTGAAAAGTTTCTCAGAAAACCAGTTGCAGTAACCAGAAAAAATGTAATCTCATTTGTATCATTATTAAAAGGTACAACTACCACCTCATACCAGACGCACAAGAGCATAAACATTCCCATAAAACATCCAATTATTTCCAGGGGGGTATTGACAAGTACATGCAATGCAGAGAACACCGGCATAGGGATTTTCGGGAAAACTTCCGCGGGACCCCTTGCCACACATACGGAGGTTCTCCACAGCTCTGCTGAACGGAGAGCCGTTCTCCTGACATTGTCACGCCTGAGTCGCTGCAGAGAACACCGGCATAGGGATTTTCGGGAAAACTTCGGCGGGACCCCTTGCCACACATACGGAGGTTCTCCACAGCTCTGCTGAACGGAGAGCCGTTCTCCTGACATTGTCACGCCTGAGTCGCGGACGCATGGCTTCTGACAGTGGGATATCACTTCACATCCATTGAAATGGCTAACATAAAAAAAACCCGAAGCAGACAAACAAAAAACAGAAACAGTTTTGGGGTGGATGTGGAGAAATTGGAACCCTTGTACATTGCTGGTGGTAATATAAAATGATACAGCCACTGTCGAAATAGCATGGAGGATCCTCAAAATATTAAGAATTACCATACAATCCATCAATTCTACTTCTGGGTACATATCAAAAAAAGTTAAAGCAGAGACTTGAACAGATATTTCTACACTGATCTTTATAGCTGTATTATTATTCATAGTAGTAAAAACATGGAAAAAACTCAAATGCCAATCTATAGATAAATGGATAAACAAAATGTGGTATGTACATACAATTAAATATTATTTAGACTTATATAGGAATAAAATTCTGATACATGCTAAAACATGGATGAACATTAAAGACATTATGCTAAGTGAAATAAGCCAGATACAGAAGACCAAATATTGTATGATTCCATTTACATGAGATTCGTAGAGTAGTCAAATTCATAGAGACAAAAAGTAAAATAGTGGTTACCAGGGGCCAGGGGAATGATAAGTTATTTCTAATGGGGACAGGGTTTCAACTGGGGAGAATGAAAACAGTAATGGAGATGAAAAGTGGTGATAGTTGCACAATAATATGACTATTTAATGTCATTGAACTGTACACTTAAAAGCACTTAAAAGTGGTAAATTTTACATTATGTATATTTTACCACAATAAAAAAATAATATTTCTGCAAAGTTAAATATTGGGGTGGAAGGATTTTTAAATTTTTCTAAATTAAAAACAGTTTTAAATTTACATAAATTTTGTGAATCTAGACTTACATACCCCACAGGTAGTTTAATCTATTGAGAATATTTTATATTAGTATGATAAATATTTTAAGACTAGGGAAACACTATTGGGATATATTATTTAAAATCTATATTGTATATGATTTTTTTTGCTTTTATTTTAATTTTTTTTCTATTCCTGGATACCACATTATATTTACCATCATATCTCTTCCAGATTATGACAGATTTTTAAATTTTCCTTATTTTTGGTGGCCTTAAAAGTTTGAGGAATATTGATCAGGTATTATGTAGAACGTCCCTCAATTTGGGTTTCTCTAGTATTTTACTCATAAATCAATGATATGGATTCTGGGAAGAAAACCACAGATATAAAGTGCCATTGTCATCACTACATCAAAAGTACATTATATCAACATACTTTATCATTGTCAATGATAATCTTGATCACCTGGCTGAGATAGTGTTTGTCAGGTTTCTGCACTGTGTTATAAATCTTTCTCTCCTCACTTTTCCTACTGTGCTCCTTGGAAGGATGGCATTTATGTGCAGCCCAGACTCAAGGGGTTGAGAGTTTTACTCCACCTCTTTAATAGGCCGTATGTACATAAATTATTTGGAATTGTTATGCACTGGAGATCTGTCTACTGTCCCTCATTTGAAAATGTTATTCAGTCATTTACATGAGTATGAAATCATAGATATTTATTTTATACTCTGAGTTATAAATCAATATTAATTTTTTTTCTAGCTCAGATTCATCCAGATTTAGACACTAGGGTATCATTCAGTTTTCTCCTATGTCTCTTTGATATGACCTTAGCATTTATTTATTTTTATTTATTTATTTATTTAATCACTTTCTTACTTTCTGGCATACAAGATGCTTCAGGTTGATCTTGTATATCCCCTGCTCAGTCCTTGAATCAGCACTTTCTCTAAGGAATTCTGGTACCTTTTATTGGAAAACATAATAGAAACCAAGATCTGAGCACTGCATGCATTCGTTGTCATTGCTGTGGTATGCATGGCTTTTAGACTCTTTTAGCAGGCAGAGCTTGGAAATATATGTATATCCTAACCTATGTATACACACATACCTATAATTCTTGTTATATATGTCCGTCTGTATACATATTAAGCTAAGCATGTGTTTCTATTTAGCTGATGACTCCAAATCTAATCCACTATTGATGATTCATTCCAGACTTCCTCTTTGCTTATCTGTAACCTTTCTCTCCATCAGTGAGAAACATGGTTCCCACCATCTGCTATTCATTTACTTATTTTTTTGTTCATGTAGTTCATAATTGTTAACATCTACTCCAGAAAGGAAAAAAACTTTACCAGTGTACAATGTTTATGTATAGTTCTTTCAGTCTTTCGTCTTACAGATCCCACACTATTCTAAACTTAAGTCGGTTAGCAACATTTTTCTTCATGCTTGAAGAGTTATTTTGTAAATTGGTCTGGGAAGTTCTCTGTGATAAGATGACTTTTGATGAACAGATATCTGAACTGAGGGAGGCAAGAAGCCATGTGGAAATTTGGGGATAGATCATTGCGGGCAGTGAGAACCACAAGTGCAAAGGAAAGAAGAAAGGAAATTTAACAGCATAACAAAGAAGTTTCATATAGAGGTAAATAGAAAATAAATAGACACTGTTTGTTGTCCTAACATAGGGTACATCCTAGAGAGGAAGGCAAATATGTCTATTAGTAGAATGCTGGAATAACACAATGGTTTTCCAAAATCGTGAGCTTAAGCATTATCTGGGTGCTTGTTAAAAATTTTGAGTATTCTGAAACAAAATACTTTGGTTAAATGCTAGTGTCGTTACAACTCTGGTGCCTTATTCCAGTTGTTTAGTTCAATAGAAAGAGATAATTACCATAATAGTTTCCTATGTATGCTTTCAGAAATACGAATATGATATGTACTGTTTGTGTAAAAAAATTCACGCACATTAAATATTTTGTAACAAAACAGAGATTCTTGGGTGCTACCCCACAAGGAGTCTTATAGAGTACAGCTAAGCTGTGAGGAGGGGGGGAATCTACATTTTAAACAAGCACCCTAGGTAATAGTGTGAGGTGGTCTAGGAATCAGACTTTGAGAAACACTGGCTAAAGCAGTAGAAAGCCATCATTTGTGTTAGGTAGAAATAAGCAAGGACCCCAGGATTGACCATAAGAGTGAATAACGAGAGACTGTGATGAGAAAGGAGGTAGAGTGGTTTGAGAAGAACAAAACAGCCTCCATAGCCTTGGATAAGGAAAGATCACAGGAAAAAAAAAATCAGTGGAGAGGTTCTTATCAAAGTTAATATTTTTTCCATTGATTTATTTATTAACTTTCACTTATAAGTGAGGACATGTGGTATTTCTCTTTCTGTGCCTGTCTTGTTTCACTCAACATGATTTTCTCCAAGCTCATCCATGGTGCTGTTATATGTTATCCTGATTTGCTTATCACACATTGTGCACAGGTATTGAATAAGTGAGGACATGTGGTATTTCTCTTTCTGTGCCTGGCTTGTTTCACTCAACATGATTTTCTCCAACATCATCCATGGTGCTGTTATATGTTATCCTGATTTGCTTATCACACATTGTGCACAGGTATTGACATTCAACTCTGTACCACACAAATATATATAATCAATTATGCTTTAACTAAAAAAGTAAAATAAAATAGGAAAGGGAAAAAAATAACTCAAATTGTGTGAAAAAGTATTGTGTGTTCAAATAGTATAAATTTATGAATATATTTTAAACTGGGCTTATTAGAGGCAGTATAGTGTAGTGCATTTGGAGAAAGACCACCTAGGTTGGAATCCTAGCTCTGACAATTACTAGTGATATAACCTGGGAAATTGCCTTAACATGTCTGTGCCTCAATTTCCCTGTCCATAAAATGAATATATTCGTAGTACCTAATGCTATATGAGCATTAATTGAACAGCTCGAGGTTTTATAATAAGGGCTCAAAGAATAGCAGGTATTATATATATTTTTTTGCTTTTAAACATGAAGATTCTTAGATGTATACAGTATTTTACTTGAAAATGGATATATGTTGAGGCCTATATTATTGAAGAATTCAATATAAATTATTTTGTTTGGCATTATCAGACAATACTGAGATAAACAATTGACTCTGCTTTAATGGAAATACAGGCTTATATTTATTTTATGAGATTGTGCATGTATAGGAATGATAAATATGAAATAATCTACTCAGCTTAAGCTGCTTATTCTTTTAGTTTTCAGACATAAAAATAACAAACAATGTAGACACAGTAATGTGAACTTTTATTATCATAGATAAAGTTTCAGGAAAATTTTTGAAAGTAGATAGATATATCATTCTATACAGTATTCACCCTATTGGTTTATTTGAGAGCAAAAGAACAATCTAGGATCACCCAGGATCTTTCTATCACGTCCTGAACAACTTTTTAAGATTCTCTCAAATTATTTAACGATGGGGAAAAAAGCTTTAGCTTCGACAGTCTAGGTCACAGATTTACTCCTGGGTGCATGCTTAAAGTTTATAATTTACAGATTTTCATAATTATGGAATTTAAATATTAACTATTCTTCCATCTTTGTTATCCTAAAATGATAAAAATATAGGTAAAAGTTCTAGTCTTAGGGCAAGGTGTTTCAAGTGCTGGAAGAGAAACTGGCATTTCATTGGAAGACTACAAAACGGGAATAAAAAGATAACAATTCATCTCCTTCCTAGGTGGTGTATGTTTAAGACCCAGACATACTTGACTGTATCCGTGGGGAGATTTCTCACTGACCCCCATGCTTTATGTAAGGAGGTCCTCCTTGATTTCCACTGTGCCAAATGTGCTCAGTGCTGGAGACTTTCTAATTTGGTTTCTGTACCGAATAAATTTTCTGGGGTGGAGAAGATATATTACTTAGAGGACTGCAGTGGAGAACATGACTTAAGGGTCTAAGTAATCCTTCTTAAAGATGTTGGACCAGTTCTCTCTTCAGTCTCAAGCTTCACCTCCACTTGCCCGCTTAGCTAGAGCCTGCAAGTCCTGAGCCCTTCTGTAGTTCTCCTGTA
>NW_007729698.1:279441-300973 GCF_000696425.1 Galeopterus variegatus
GGCATTTTCTTTGCATTTTTCATTTTAATATGTGATTATGTCTTTCTATTTGTGGATTCTTCTTCAAGAATTTCCCAGATTTAATTTAAAAATTTAAATTAAACTTTAACATTTAACTTCTGCAAGATTTCCCAGATTTAATGTAAAATTTTAAATACTATACTTCTAGGCTTCCAAAGAAGTAACCTCAGCACAATTTGATTATTGCTACTCTGTGTTGGAAGTAGATGGTAAAAATTTAGAGATACTTGAAGACACCAAATTCTATTTCTCCAAAGGGAGTTGAAAGAAAAAATAAAAAAATAAAGCACTGAACAAGATGAGAAAAGTCATGATAGTATATAAAACTCTGGGTAAAACAAACATCCTAAAGAAACAGATGGGTCTTTTTACAATGAACTGAGCAATTTTATGGTCCACCGGAGCACATACTATAAAGTGTCAATGAAGAAGGTTAGATAAGTCTCTAAACTAAGATTCTGTCTTCGTGAGAGGTAGTAAACAACTCTAGGATATGTCCAAAAAGGCTTTTTAGTTCCTGCTACACAAGCAACAACTAGGCAATATGTGACTGAAGCAACACCCTTTCTGTTCCAGTTTCTATAAAGAAATTGTCCCTTGGTTTTGGGGCCTAGAAGCTTGCTATTGCCTGTTTAGGGTTAACATCATTTACACAACTAACTCTTGAGGCTCTTGACCTTAAAGCTATTGCTGATCATTCCATTCTATACATTTTACTTGCTGATTGAAAAATAAGTCATTTCCAGATCCAACAACGGTGATTTCTTGTAAAACATGTAGAAACCCCTTGAGAACCAGCAGACAATTACCTAGTGAAAAATTAGAAATGACTTTTTCAATTAAAGAAAAAAAATGAAATATTTCTCAGAGATCTGTGACTAAGGTCAATAAAAATCAAAAGGCTGTAAAATGTATCTCAGGTAGTTTAAGTGAAAAGTGATACCACATTTGCCAATGTTGAAAGAAAAAATTATATATACCTCCAAAATACAGTAATAAAAGAAATAATTTAACAGGAAATACTTTGTTCTAAGTAAAAATCATATTAAACAATGTAATCACACTTTGAACAAATAAAATCCAACTTCATAAATCACAACATATTCCAAATAGTTATGGAATAAGTTATACATAACATGCAGTTAATTTATCTCAACTTTAGGGAAAGGCTTGAAGAAGAAAAAATAATAATTATATTCTCAAACTTTAAGAATAATTTCTACTTCTTCAGGAGCCATGTAATAGTAATTAATCTCAAAATTAGAAAAGATTGTTTTAAAGTAAGTAGTTATGGATAGAGTATTTAAAAATTAGATTTTAAAATATGTGTTTGATTATCTAAAAGGTAAACTTACAATTAGAGAAAGACGTAAGAGTTACAAATGATATACAATGAAAACTCAGTTTTTCCTAACTCTTTGATAAATCCCTCCCCTACTAGAAACAACTATGATAAAACCCATGTGTAAACAATGATTTTCATAGAAACACAGGGTTCTTTGTCATGTTTTCTCACATATTATAACGTAAAATAGTTCCATAAAGTTTATACAGTTCTATCTTATTTTTTTTAAAGGCTGAAAATTGCTCCATCTTTTGTATACATCACAATATATTTTTAGTTTTTTAGTTTCCAGCATTTTGTTCTCACACCAATGTTAATACTAACTTGCATTTGTCTGTGCGTATATGGATAAATATATGTACATATAGAAATCACATTTCACAAATCTTTATTATTGATTATAAGATAAGCCATTATTTTTGGTACCATTAAAAAAGAATAAAAAACACAAAATAAATAATTTATAACAGTAGTAAAGTACACCCCAATATTAGAGAAATGATAAGCCTTAGAATCAATAAAATGTGGTACCAATATGTTTATCTCAGAATCAATGAGATACATTACAAAAAAGTAACATTGCAATGTCAAATTGCCAAACTGCCACCTACTGCACTCTCAATAATTTAAACACCACTGACAATGCAGCAATGCCTGCTTCCCCGTTCTAAAACAGTGCATGTCAAATTTTGAATCTTGGCCAATCTCATATGTAAAAAGAAAAGGTATTTTTTAATATGTAGAAATGACAGTGGTATTTCCTATTTTGTAGGCTGCTCCAGATTTCCTAAGTAAAAGTTGGAAATAAAAAATAAATGTGCTGACACCTTCACAAACAATAAAAGTTATTTGAATTTTTTCTGAAGTTGGACTACAGGCGTTTATTTAACATGCTCAATTGCTCTGCCTCAGTTTCCTTTCCTGTAAATTGAAAATAACCAATAGCTTATTCATGGATCACTCTAAATATTAAATAATGTATGTAAGATATTTCTGCAACATAGTGGGTACTCTTTGTATATAAGGTATTACTATTGTTATTATCATTTCTAATACTACTCTTATGATGTTGTGCTTAGGAACACAGAATAATTTTAATTCATAAATTTTTTTACTCAGAGAGTTAGTTTTTAGGTAAAAGAGTGCATATATAATGCCTAAGGAAAAAAGATTTAATCTTTATGAGATGCCATTTCAACAATAAGTATTGAGTTCAGTTTTCCAAAGTGATGTTAGAAGTGACTTTAACAATAATTATCACACTGAGGTTTTAAAACCGAGACATTTTTGTTCCATTAAGTTCCAAAACGTTAAAGCAAGTACCAGTTTTGCATATTCATTGAAATTTTCAGAAAATTATATGCCTTTCATTATCTGAAACAGAAAAAAGTCTTATTCATGTTGATGTGTATAACATAAACCAGAATAAAAATGATATGCTTATCTGCTTGGAATCTTTTCAAACTTTTACTTTAATTGACAAATAATTGTATATATTTATGGGGTATTATGGGATGTTTTGAGCTATGTTTACAATGTGGAACGAATAAATTAGGCTAATTAACAATTCCAACGATTCACACACTTATATTTTTGTGGTGAAAACACTTAAAATCTATATTTTTGGCAATTTTTAAGTATTCAGTGTATTAATATTTATTTTAGTCACCATTCTGTGCAATTCACCAAAGCATGTTCCTCCTGTCTAAGTGAAATTTTATAACCTTTTATCAACATCTCTTTTTTCCCTAGCCTCTGCTGACCATCCCTCTCCACTTTTATGAGTTCAACTGTTTTAGATTCCACATATCAATGAGATCATTCAGTATATGTCTTTCTGTGCCTGTCTTATTTCATTTAGCATAATGTCATCCAAGTTCATGTCTTGCCAGTGAAAGGATATCCCCCTTGTTTAAGGCTGAATAGTTTTCCACGGTGTACATATAACATATTTTCTTGATCCTTTATCTGAAAACGGAACACCTGCATCGCTTCCATATCTTAGCTATTCTGAATAATGCTGCAATGACCATGGGGATGCAGACATCTCTTCAGCATAATGATTTCAAGCCCCATGGATATACATCTAGACAGGAGATTGTTGTGTTTTAGCTTTCTGAGGAAACTTCAGACCATTTTCCATCATGAGTGTATTAAATTATATTTCCACAAACAGTGCCAAAAAGTTCTCTTTTCTCTACATTTTCACCAACATTTGTTATAGTTTGTCTTTTTGATAGTAGCTATTCTAACAGGTATGACATGATATTATGGTTTTGATTTGCATTTCCCTGATGATTAGTAATGATAAACATTTTTTAATATAACTCTTGGCCATTTACATGTCTTATCTTAAAATTTATAATTGAAACATAATTGATTATACATATTTATGGGGAATACAGTTGACGATCTGTATTTGTGTACAGTATGTGATGATTGAATCAATATTATTAGCATGTTCATCATTAGAATTGTAATTATTCTTTGTATCTCTTACCCGATTCTTCCTAACCCCCCTCCCACTCCCCCTTTCCCACCTCTAGTAACCATAGGTCTATTCTTTCCTACTGAAAGTTCAATGTATTATTGTTCCCTTTTCTTTCTTTTCTCCCACTTATGGATAAGGACATGTGGTATTTCTCTTTCTCTCTTCCTGTGCCTGGCTTATTTCACTCAATATAATTTTCTCCAAGCTCATCCACGTTTCTGTGAATGGCAGAATTTCATTCTTTCTTATTGTTGAGTAATATTCCATTGTGTATATATACCAGTTTCCTTATCCAATTATCCATCAGTGGACATTTAGGTCAGTGCAGGTATCCCTTTTACCCGATGATTTCTATTCCTTTGGGTATATACCCAGAAGTGGGATTGC
Source organism: Galeopterus variegatus (assembly GCF_000696425.1). Classification (NCBI taxonomy): domain Eukaryota; kingdom Metazoa; phylum Chordata; class Mammalia; order Dermoptera; family Cynocephalidae; genus Galeopterus; species Galeopterus variegatus. Next base: position 283,686 of record NW_007729698.1, read on the forward strand.
TGGATTGAATGGTAGTCCTATCTGTAGTTCTTTGGGAAACCTCCACACTGTTTTCCATAAAGGCTGCACTAATTTACAGTCCCACCAACGCTGTGGAAGAGTTCCCTTTTCTCCACATCCTCACCACTGTTTGTTATTCTCTGTCTTTTTAGTAACAGCGAGTTAAAGTGGGGTCAGACAATATCGAGGTGTGGTTTTGATTTGCATTTCTCCAATGATTGCTGATGTTGAGCATTTTTTCATGTATCTTTTTGCCATTTATATGTCTTCCTTTAAAAAAATGTTATTCTGCTCCTGCACCCATTTTTTATTGGATTATTGTTTTGTCACTGTGAAATTGAGTTCCTTGTACATTCTGGATGTTAATCCCTTGTTGGACATATAGTTTGCAAATATTTCTCCCATTCCATGGTTGTGTTTTCACTCTGTTGATTGTTTTTTTTGCTGTGCAGAAGATTTTAATTTGATATAATCTCATTTGTTTATTTTTTTGTTTTATTACTTGTGCTTTTGGAATCTTATTAATAAAGTCTTTTCCCAGGCCTCCATCCTAAAGTGTTTCCCCTATGTTTTCTTCTTTTCCCCAATGTATGTTCTTGTTGCCTTTCTCAAAGATCAGTTGTCTGTAAGTACTTAGGTTGATTTCTGCATTCTCCATTTTGTTCCATTGGTCCATGTGTCTGCTTTTACACCAGTACCGTGTTATTTTGGTTACTATAGCTTTGAACTATAGTTTGAAGACAGGTAGTGTAATGCTTGTTATTTTTTTTTGTTGTTGTTAAGGATTTCTTTGGATATTTGGTGTATTTGTTGTTCTATATAAATGATAAGATCTTTTCCCCCTATTTCTGTGAAGAATGCCATTTGTATTTGATGGGTATTTCACTGAATCTGTAGATCACTTAGGATAGTATGAACACTTTCACTATGTTAACTCTTCCAATCCATGAAATTTGAAAATCCAGAGGAAATCGATAAATTTGGGGGAAAATAGAAACTACCAAGACTGAACCAAGAAGAAATAAAAAACCTGAACATACTGATAAAAAGTAACAGTATTAATGCTGTAATCAGTAGTCTCCCAACAAAGAAAAGCCCAGGACCAGATGGCTTCACTACTGAATTCTACCAAATCTCTAAAGAAAAATTAACACCAGTCCTTTTCAAACTATTCCAAATAGTTCAAACAAAGGCCATTCTCCCAAATTCATTCTTTAGGCCAGCATTACCCTGATACTAAAAGCAGTTAAGGACACAAGAAAAGAAAGCTACCAGCTAATATCCTTGATGAACATAAAAGCAAAAATCTTTCACAAAATATTAGCAAACTGTATATGACAGCACATCAAAAAGATTATACACCATGATCAAGTGGGGATTCATCTCAGGCATGCAAGAGTGGTTCAACACACACAAGTCGATAAATATGATACATCACATCAACAAAACAAGGAGAAAAACCATATGCTTATTAGAATAGAAGCAGAAAAAGCATTTGACAAAATTAAGCATAGCTTCATGATAAAGATCCTCAATAAATAAATAAAATACAATAAAAGCCATATATGACCAACCCACTTCCACATCAGCCTGAATGGGAAAAAAACTGAAAGCTTTTTCTTTAAGAACAGGAACAAGACAAGGATGTCCACTTTCACCACTCTTATTCAACACAGTATTGGAAGTATTAGCCAGGGCCATCAGGCAATAGAAAGAAATAAAAGTCATTCAGATTAGAAAAAAAATGAAGTCAAATTGTCACTGTTTGCAGATGACATGATCCTATAAAAAGTAAAGCCCATAACCTCTACCAAAAAACTTCTACTCATGAACAAATTCAGTAAGGTTTGCAGGATAGAAAATCAATAAACAAAAAGTCAGTAGCGTTCTTATACACTATCGCCAAGCAAACAGAAAAAGAAATCCAGAAAGCAAGCCCATTTATAATGGCTACCAAAAGAGTAAAATACCTAGGAATAAATTTAACCAAAGAGGTGAAAGATCTCCACAATGAGAACTACAAAACTCTGCTGAAAGAAATTAAAGTGGACACCAAAAAATTATATATCTTCTTTTGAGAAGTGCCTGTTTAGGTCTGTTGCAAATTTTTTAATTGGGTTATTTGTGTTCTTATATTCAGTTGATGTGTTTCTTCTATATTTTGGATATTAGCTCCTTATCAGATATGTGGGTTGCAAATATTTTCTCTCAATTCATGGGTTGTCTCTTCATCTTACTAATCATTTCCTTTGTTGTCCATAGGCTTTTTAATTTGATACAATCCCATTTGTCTTTTTATACTTTTGTTCCCTGTGCTTTTGGAGTCAGGTCCAAGAATTTTCTTAGAACAATGTCATGGAGCATTTCCCCTATGTTTTCTTCTAGTAGTTTTACAGTTTTATGCCCTAATATTACGTATTTAATCCATTTCAAATTGAATTGTGAATGTGGTATAAGATAAAGCTCCAATTTTCCTTTTTTTAATTGAGACATAATTGATTATACATATTTGTAGGGTGCAGAGTTGATTATCAATAATTGAGTACAATATGTGATGATCAAATCAGGATAATTAGCATATTCATCATTACAAAATATAATCATTCTTTTTGTCCATTAACCAATTTTTCACTAACCACCCTGACCAACTCACTTTCCCACCTGTAGTGACCACAGTTCTCTTCTGTCACAATAATATGTTGAACTTTCAGAATTCTCCAGTTTTATTCTTCTGCTTGCAATTATCCAGTTTTCCCAACATGCTTTTTTAATGACTGTCCTTTTTCCATTGTGTGTTCTTGGCCCCTTTGTGGAAAATCACAGGCTGTTGATATGTGGGTTTATTTGTGGGCTCTCTTTCCTGTTTCATTGGTCAATGTATCTGCTTTTATGTCAGTACCATGCTGTTTTGTTAATATAGCTTTGTAATAGATTTGAAATATGGTAGTATGATACCACCAGATTTATTCTTTTTGCTTGAGATTGCTTTGGCTATTTGAGGACTTTGTGGTTCCATGCAAATTTTAGGATTTTTATTTTGATAGAGATCACATTACATCTGTAAATCACTTTGGGTAGTAGGGAACTTTTAACAATATGAATTCTTTCAATCAATGAGCACAGGGTACTTTCTCATTTATTTGTGAGGTGTAATATTTCTTTCATTAATGCTTTATAGTTTTTTATATTCAAATCTTTCTCTTCCTTGGTTAAATTTACTCTTAAGTATTTTTTTTATGTTATTTTAAATGGGACTGATTTCTCAATTTCTTTTTTAGACAGTTTGTTGTTACCATTAAAAATGCTACTAATTTTTGTATGTTAATTTTGTATCCTGCAACTTTGCTGAATTTGTTTAGAAATTCTAACAAGTTTTTGGTGGATTCTTTAGGATGATTCTGTACATAAGATCATGTCATCTGCAGAGAAAACTTCACTTCTTTCTTTCCTTTTAGAATGCCTTTTATTTCTTTTCTCATCTAATTGCTTTGGCTAGAACCTCCAGTACTATGTTGAATAAAGTTGTGGGAGTGGCATCCTCGTCTTGTTCCTCAAGAAAAGCTTTCAGCTTTTCACCATTGAGTATGATGTTAGCTTGGGTTTTTCATACATGGTCTTTATCCTGTTGAGATACATTCCTTCTAATATGTGGAGAGTTTTATCATGAAAAGTTGTTGAATTTTGTCAAATGCTTTTCCTGCATCTACTGAGATGATCATATGTTTTTGTCTTTTATTCTGTTATTGTGATGTATCATGTTTATTGATTAGTATATATTGAAACATTCTTGCATCCCAGAAATAAATCTCACTTAATTATGGTGAATGATCCTTTAATATGCTGTTGAATTTAGTTTGCTAGAATTTTGTTGAGGATTTTTATGTTCATCAAAAACATTGTGGTGTCCTTGCCTGGCTTTGTAATCAAGGTAACACTGGCTTTGTAAAATGAGTTTGGAAATATTCCTTCTTCAATTTTTTGGAAGAGTTGGAAAGAATTGGTATTAGTTCTTCTTTAAATGTTTGGTAGAATTCTGCTGTGAGGTCATCTGGTCTGGGGCTATTGATAGGATTTTTAGGATTTTTCTTTTAATTAATTCAATCTCCTCACTAGTTATTGGTCTGTTCAGATTCAGTCATGGTAGATTTTACATAAGGAATTTATCCATTTCTTCTAAGTTGTCTGATTTGTTGACATATAATTGTTCATAGTAGTCTCTTATGACTCTTTGTATTTCTGTGGTATCATTTGTAATGTCACTTTTTTCATTTCTAATTTTATTTGATTAGAATATTGATACAGAAATTTAAAAGGGTTCTTTTTGTCGCATGCCATGTAGTGATATATATTGTTGTAGAAAAATTGTTGGAGAATTAAACTACATTGATAAAGTCATCTGTATACACAAGGAGTAATGGGTCTACATTGTGTACTATTAAAATAATTTTCAATTATATTTTTGTAATAATTTAGATTTGTTATAGGCTTTGTCTTAAATGTGATATCATTTGTAAAAAATAACAAATATATATATAAGTAATTTGTAAGCTCCTAAATTTTACATTTTCATATGAAAATAGCAACAATTACTGTAATGATAACAAAAGTCATAACATCCATGATATGTGTATTTCATTAATATTTCCTTGCATTGTTCTTTTTAAAATTGTTAGCATACATCAAAAATTCTAATCTCTTAAAAGGCAACAGACCATAATACTATCTGATGTTTACATTGTGCACTACATGACAGCTGCTCTGATGAATGATTGTAAGGCATTACTTCATTTAATTCTTACAATAAACTCATGAGGTAAATACTATTCTTATACCCACTCTATACATAAAGAACATGAATTTTAGAGTGATTTCCTCTCAGTCATAGACCTGATCTAAATTTATGTATGAATCTATCATTATATTCTGTTTATTTTCTTTGTACAGTACTAGTCACTTCTTCATTTATCCACTCACTCACTCATGCCACTAATGAGAAATTTGTATGTTCCAAACTGGAATTAGGGACACACTTGTGAATAAGTGAGAGTGCACAGATTGTCTAAGGAGAAAGTCAATTAAGTTTTAAAAAGATAAATTATAATTTATAAAGTGGAAACCTATATTTAGAAGCCTATTTTTAGAAGCCTATATTTATAGGTCAGGATATTAGTAACCAATTATAATATACACTTTAAAGGAATTACCAGAGAATTTAGAAGCTTATACAGGGGAAAAAGTCAAGCCAAGCCTGTATTCTATACAGTGACAAATCTCTACTCTTTTTGATAAATTTTGCCTTGAACCTATTAATCTATTATCTTGGATTCAAATGGTAGAATTTAACACAGCTATATCAGAACAATTAAATACTTCCAGCACATGATCTAATCTCCCTAATCTCATATTCTTTTACAAAATCTTTTTCCATAAGTGGTCACATGGGAACTGCAGATGAATAGGGAGCCCAGGAAACTTAGTTTTGACTTTTCAGTTTCTACATAACACATGCTAGTAGAAGATTGGCATGCACATTGAATCAGACAATCCACCTTATCTGACACACCTCAGCTTTTATCAAATACTAACTTCTGCTGGAAGAAAATGAATTAAATAAGAAGAAAATAAACAAAAATAAGATGCCACTTAAGCCTAACTTCTTTCTGTTTACAGAGATATGCCGTAGAAATAGACTACTAACGTCTGCATTATGCAGTATTAATTTACATTTGCTTATTCTAGACTCCTATTATGTTGATATAGTTTAATATATATCATATGAGGTAATTAGTGCTAAGAATAAAAAAAGTGTGTGGAATATCCAGAATATATAAACAACTCCCACAACTCAATACCAAAGAACAAACAACCCAATTAAAAAATGGGCAAAGGACTTGAATAGACATTTCTCCAAAGAGGATATACCAAGAGCCAAAATGCATTTAAAAAGATGCTCACTATCACTAGGGAAATGAAAATCAAAACCACAATGAGATGCTGGAGTCCAGCTCCAGCTGGTTCTTAGAGCCCGAGAAGAATGTGTGGAGTTGGCGAGTAAAAAAAGAAGAAAAAGACAGACCAATGATGTCTAGTGCATCAGTGGATGACGCACAAAAGCTGTTCTCCTTTATTTATACCATGTCTATACTTTGATTACATAAAGCAAGCATTTTTCATCAAGTTAATATTAAACTATGAACACAAAATAAATCAATATAATATTTAAATCACTCTTTTTTAATTATACTGAACCATAACTTTTTAAGGGACTACATTATTTATAAATCATAATCTTTAGGAAAATACATATCATTCTTTAAAGTGACGAAAATAATGAATCATCTCAACCGATTGATTCCAATCAGTCACGGATCATAATCTCCCTGAAAAGTATGTATCATTCTTCAAAGTGAAACAAACTTAACCAGCAAGCAAAAGTTTCAAACCGAGGTCTGTGACCAGTGACCAGAGACCTCACGGGTTGGCAGCACATGCGGTTTTTAAGTAAAACATTTAACCCTTACAACATATGATTTACAAATCCATCACCTATTTTGATTTTAATTTTTTATCTTAATCAACTAAAAGCAACAACTATTTAAAAAGCACATCCTTTTATAATATGATTTAACTATTTGTGAAAAACGATTCTCTGTTTTAAAGTTTTTGAACAACTTAGTGGCCCAAACCTAACTAATTTTTTCATAAACAGAACAAAAATCTTTTTACTCATATTTAATCTTACCATACCATATATTTGTCCTCTATATATGGCCCTGTATCAGAAAGAGGGGATCTATCAGCTCCTACGTGTTGCATGCTATTTTCTTCTCTAAAAGCCCACCAAACTTTTAATACTTAACCAACATAATTGTTGTCTCTGACAGTGAAAACCAACTCCCTGTGTGGTAAAATAATGACCCGGGCAACTTGCACCTCGGGGAAATTTACAGGAAACTTACTGTTCTTTTACTCTATCTCACCGCCCCATCCATCCATCTGTACAGAAAGGCCTCTTGGCTTCTCTGTCCCTGCTTTTCGGAACAATGGTTAGAACAAAACATAGACCCAGGTGTACTTTTTAACATTTTTGCCTGGGTTTCATTAATCAAATCAAACTTGTTTTTATTAACTGAAAAGTTTCTCAGAAAACCAGTTGCAGTAACCAGAAAAAATGTAATCTCATTTGTATCATTATTAAAAGGTACAACTACCACCTCATACCAGACGCACAAGAGCATAAACATTCCCATAAAACATCCAATTATTTGCAGGGGGGTATTGACAAGTACATGCAATGCAGAGAACACCGGCATAGGGATTTTCGGGAAAACTTCGGCGGGACCCCTTGCCACACATACGGAGGTTCTCCACAGCTCTGCTGAACGGAGAGCCGTTCTCCTGACATTGTCACGCCTGAGTCGCGGACGCATGGCTTCTGACAGTGGGATATCACTTCACATCCATTGAAATGGCTAACATAAAAAAAACCCGAAGCAGACAAACAAAAAACAGAAACAGTTTTGGGGTGGATGTGGAGAAATTGGAACCCTTGTACATTGCTGGTGGTAATATAAAATGATACAGCCACTGTCGAAATAGCATGGAGGATCCTCAAAATATTAAGAATTACCATACAATCCATCAATTCTACTTCTGGGTACATATCAAAAAAAGTTAAAGCAGAGACTTGAACAGATATTTCTACACTGATCTTTATAGCTGTATTATTATTCATAGTAGTAAAAACATGGAAAAAACTCAAATGCCAATCTATAGATAAATGGATAAACAAAATGTGGTATGTACATACAATTAAATATTATTTAGACTTATATAGGAATAAAATTCTGATACATGCTAAAACATGGATGAACATTAAAGACATTATGCTAAGTGAAATAAGCCAGATACAGAAGACCAAATATTGTATGATTCCATTTACATGAGATTCGTAGAGTAGTCAAATTCATAGAGACAAAAAGTAAAATAGTGGTTACCAGGGGCCAGGGGAATGATAAGTTATTTCTAATGGGGACAGGGTTTCAACTGGGGAGAATGAAAACAGTAATGGAGATGAAAAGTGGTGATAGTTGCACAATAATATGACTATTTAATGTCATTGAACTGTACACTTAAAAGCACTTAAAAGTGGTAAATTTTACATTATGTATATTTTACCACAATAAAAAAATAATATTTCTGCAAAGTTAAATATTGGGGTGGAAGGATTTTTAAATTTTTCTAAATTAAAAACAGTTTTAAATTTACATAAATTTTGTGAATCTAGACTTACATACCCCACAGGTAGTTTAATCTATTGAGAATATTTTATATTAGTATGATAAATATTTTAAGACTAGGGAAACACTATTGGGATATATTATTTAAAATCTATATTGTATATGATTTTTTTTGCTTTTATTTTAATTTTTTTTCTATTCCTGGATACCACATTATATTTACCATCATATCTCTTCCAGATTATGACAGATTTTTAAATTTTCCTTATTTTTGGTGGCCTTAAAAGTTTGAGGAATATTGATCAGGTATTATGTAGAACGTCCCTCAATTTGGGTTTCTCTAGTATTTTACTCATAAATCAATGATATGGATTCTGGGAAGAAAACCACAGATATAAAGTGCCATTGTCATCACTACATCAAAAGTACATTATATCAACATACTTTATCATTGTCAATGATAATCTTGATCACCTGGCTGAGATAGTGTTTGTCAGGTTTCTGCACTGTGTTATAAATCTTTCTCTCCTCACTTTTCCTACTGTGCTCCTTGGAAGGATGGCATTTATGTGCAGCCCAGACTCAAGGGGTTGAGAGTTTTACTCCACCTCTTTAATAGGCCGTATGTACATAAATTATTTGGAATTGTTATGCACTGGAGATCTGTCTACTGTCCCTCATTTGAAAATGTTATTCAGTCATTTACATGAGTATGAAATCATAGATATTTATTTTATACTCTGAGTTATAAATCAATATTAATTTTTTTTCTAGCTCAGATTCATCCAGATTTAGACACTAGGGTATCATTCAGTTTTCTCCTATGTCTCTTTGATATGACCTTAGCATTTATTTATTTTTATTTATTTATTTATTTAATCACTTTCTTACTTTCTGGCATACAAGATGCTTCAGGTTGATCTTGTATATCCCCTGCTCAGTCCTTGAATCAGCACTTTCTCTAAGGAATTCTGGTACCTTTTATTGGAAAACATAATAGAAACCAAGATCTGAGCACTGCATGCATTCGTTGTCATTGCTGTGGTATGCATGGCTTTTAGACTCTTTTAGCAGGCAGAGCTTGGAAATATATGTATATCCTAACCTATGTATACACACATACCTATAATTCTTGTTATATATGTCCGTCTGTATACATATTAAGCTAAGCATGTGTTTCTATTTAGCTGATGACTCCAAATCTAATCCACTATTGATGATTCATTCCAGACTTCCTCTTTGCTTATCTGTAACCTTTCTCTCCATCAGTGAGAAACATGGTTCCCACCATCTGCTATTCATTTACTTATTTTTTTGTTCATGTAGTTCATAATTGTTAACATCTACTCCAGAAAGGAAAAAAACTTTACCAGTGTACAATGTTTATGTATAGTTCTTTCAGTCTTTCGTCTTACAGATCCCACACTATTCTAAACTTAAGTCGGTTAGCAACATTTTTCTTCATGCTTGAAGAGTTATTTTGTAAATTGGTCTGGGAAGTTCTCTGTGATAAGATGACTTTTGATGAACAGATATCTGAACTGAGGGAGGCAAGAAGCCATGTGGAAATTTGGGGATAGATCATTGCGGGCAGTGAGAACCACAAGTGCAAAGGAAAGAAGAAAGGAAATTTAACAGCATAACAAAGAAGTTTCATATAGAGGTAAATAGAAAATAAATAGACACTGTTTGTTGTCCTAACATAGGGTACATCCTAGAGAGGAAGGCAAATATGTCTATTAGTAGAATGCTGGAATAACACAATGGTTTTCCAAAATCGTGAGCTTAAGCATTATCTGGGTGCTTGTTAAAAATTTTGAGTATTCTGAAACAAAATACTTTGGTTAAATGCTAGTGTCGTTACAACTCTGGTGCCTTATTCCAGTTGTTTAGTTCAATAGAAAGAGATAATTACCATAATAGTTTCCTATGTATGCTTTCAGAAATACGAATATGATATGTACTGTTTGTGTAAAAAAATTCACGCACATTAAATATTTTGTAACAAAACAGAGATTCTTGGGTGCTACCCCACAAGGAGTCTTATAGAGTACAGCTAAGCTGTGAGGAGGGGGGGAATCTACATTTTAAACAAGCACCCTAGGTAATAGTGTGAGGTGGTCTAGGAATCAGACTTTGAGAAACACTGGCTAAAGCAGTAGAAAGCCATCATTTGTGTTAGGTAGAAATAAGCAAGGACCCCAGGATTGACCATAATAGTGAATAACGAGAGACTGTGATGAGAAAGGAGGTAGAGTGGTTTGAGAAGAACAAAACAGCCTCCATAGCCTTGGATAAGGAAAGATCACAGGAAAAAAAAAATCAGTGGAGAGGTTCTTATCAAAGTTAATATTTTTTCCATTGATTTATTTATTAACTTTCACTTATAAGTGAGGACATGTGGTATTTCTCTTTCTGTGCCTGTCTTGTTTCACTCAACATGATTTTCTCCAAGCTCATCCATGGTGCTGTTATATGTTATCCTGATTTGCTTATCACACATTGTGCACAGGTATTGACATTCAACTCTGTACCACACAAATATATATAATCAATTATGCTTTAACTAAAAAAGTAAAATAAAATAGGAAAGGGAAAAAAATAACCCAGATTGTGTGAAAAAGTATTGTGTGTTCAAATAGTATAAATTTATGAATATATTTTAAACTGGGCTTATTAGAGGCAGTATAGTGTAGTGCATTTGGAGAAAGACCACCTAGGTTGGAATCCTAGATCTGACAATTACTAGTGATATAACCTGGGAAATTGCCTTAACATGTCTGTGCCTCAATTTCCCTGTCCATAAAATGAATATATTCGTAGTACCTAATGCTATATGAGCATTAATTGAACAGCTCGAGGTTTTATAATAAGGGCTCAAAGAATAGCAGGTATTATATATATTTTTTTGCTTTTAAACATGAAGATTCTTAGATGTATACAGTATTTTACTTGAAAATAGATATATGTTGAGGCCTATATTATTGAAGAATTCAATATAAATTATTTTGTTTGGCATTATCAGACAATACTGAGATAAACAATTGACTCTGCTTTAATGGAAATACAGGCTTATATTTATTTTATGAGATTGTGCATGTATAGGAATGATAAATATGAAATAATCTACTCAGCTTAAGCTGCTTATTCTTTTAGTTTTCAGACATAAAAATAACAAACAATGTAGACACAGTAATGTGAACTTTTATTATCATAGATAAAGTTTCAGGAAAATTTTTGAAAGTAGATAGATATATCATTCTATACAGTATTCACCCTATTGGTTTATTTGAGAGCAAAAGAACAATCTAGGATCACCAAGGATCTTTCTATCACGTCCTGAACAACTTTTTAAGATTCTCTCAAATTATTTAACGATGGGGAAAAAAGCTTTAGCTTCGACAGTCTAGGTCACAGATTTACTCCTGGGTGCATGCTTAAAGTTTATAATTTACAGATTTTCATAATTATGGAATTTAAATATTAACTATTCTTCCATCTTTGTTATCCTAAAATGATAAAAATATAGGTAAAAGTTCTAGTCTTAGGGCAAGGTGTTTCAAGTGCTGGAAGAGAAACTGGCATTTCATTGGAAGACTACAAAACGGGAATAAAAAGATAACAATTCATCTCCTTCCTAGGTGGTGTATGTTTAAGACCCAGACATACTTGACTGTATCCGTGGGGAGATTTCTCACTGACCCCCATGCTTTATGTAAGGAGATCCTCCTTGATTTCCACTGTGCCAAATGTGCTCAGTGCTGGAGACTTTCTAATTTGGTTTCTGTACCGAATAAATTTTCTGGGGTGGAGAAGATATATTACTTAGAGGACTGCAGTGGAGAACATGACTTAAGGGTCTAAGTAATCCTTCTTAAAGATGTTGGACCAGTCCTCTCTTCCAGTTTCCACTTGCCCGCTTAGCTAGAGCCTGCAAGTCCTGAGCCCTTCTGTAGTTCTCCTGTACGGATTGTCTTCCTTCTCATTGACTTCTCCCTTTCCAGTCAATTGTTTTTCAGCTTCTCAGCTTTCTTTCCTCTTATATTCATTTCATCTTCAAAAAAATGTTAAAATGTTGTTTATTGTAGTTTCCTCTCTTGTTCTCTTTGCTTTTGTGTGTTTATCTCTCTCCCTTTTTTTTTTTTATCATTCAATTAGTAGAATTGTGAAAGTAAGCAGAGATAAACACACATGTTCAATATTCCGTGTTTTGGTAAAGGACTACAAAGAATGTTTACATTGTGTAATGATAAAATAAAAAGAAATTCTATGTTTATTCTAAAGTTATGCCATAAATAAAAAATACATTAGCTTTGCACAGTCCTGATTTTGCATACATATAGCTAGTAAAATTACAGATTGGTTAGTTTATCAAAATTGATTAGTGAAATTATATTACTTCTTATTTATGTAGCCAACTGTGTGTAGTAAAATAATTTAGAATCCTGAGAGTATTATATTTCACAAATAAATTCCTTGAAAAGTCTTCTTATGTTCTGACTTTTCCATAAATACGCTAAGCATATTTTTACTTTTCCAGTTTATTCTCCTAGGTTTCCCACTTTTTAAAAAATAACCTTATTTTGCATAAACAAGCACCACACTGCTTATTCAATTATTTTATGATTTTCTGCTTTCTGTATCAAGGATTCTTTCCATTTTTCCCTTTTCTCTACCAAAATCATAACTATTTTTCAAGATCCTTCTAAAATACTCCACTTTTCCTGCTTTCCTTAACCAGTCAATGTGTCTTCTTGCATTAAGGCACCAAGACAAGTTTTGATTTTATAAAGCCTTTTAAAATCCCACAGCCAATACTCTAGTTCCTATCCTCATTGCCTATAAATATTCTTATACTATAGTAGGAGATTTTCTTGTACTCAATCTCTGCGTTTAAGTCATTTTCTATACTTCTACAAGAACCATTCTCTCTACAACTTTCTTAAGTAATTTTCTTTCTGGAAAACCTCTCTTGCATTATTTACTTCATAGCTACAGAATAAAATCAAGCAGCATAACATGGATACTCTTCCAGTCTTACTGTTCCTTGCCCTTCTGACTTCTTTCATGCCTCCAACTCCCTATTCCTATGGCACTACAATATGTTCCTACTTCAGGAAATACGTGTATATACTTCACATACATTTGGGAAAATTTTATTAATAGAAAATTAATTTTTCTTTTGACAATACAAAATAAACATTGAACCAATTTTTAAATTAAAGGATCACCAGATTATTACTCTACTGGTAAACTAAGTAGGACTTAGTCAATGAATTAAATAATAATGACAAGGAGAAGAATAAATCAAAGATGACTCTGTTGTTTGAGACTGGGTGATTGGAAAGACTGTTGCCAGGAGTGGAATTCAAGAAGTATGTAAGGAGGAAGATCTAGGTAAAGCAAATATATTCAGTTTAGAAATATGGTGGAGTGCTTTTGAGGATGCCCTGGTGTAAACAACACAGTATAACTGAAAATGTGACCATAGTGATTTAAGGAGGGGTCGGGCTTAGATATGTGCTTTGCAGAAATCTATATTAAAATAAACCTGATAAAACCATTTAATCCCTGAAAATTATATTTATTTATATGTTTATTTTAAGTTATGTTTGTTTTATACAAGGCAAATATCATTTACTGTTATATGTTTATGTAAATCATAAACTTTGAAAATATTATGGCATTTCTTATAATGATTCACTCTTTCCATATTTATATACTTTTTCTTAAACTCATCTTCAGTGATAAAATTATAACAAGCGCACCTATTTAAAAACAAAATAAAGGACTAGGTTACTATTATTTAAATTCAGAAAAAAGAATATAACAGATTCTTTCTGATATTTAAATGCCATTTCAATAGTGGTGTGCAGAATTGTGCCTCTTTGTTGTCATGGCAACTGCATCTCAAATTTAGAGCATCAAATCTTCATTTTCTGTGAATTTCCAAAAAACAAGAATGTATGAAGTAATAAGTTATATAATAGCTTCTTTATTTTTAATTTTGATGCAGCAAATATAAATGCATTTTATGTTATATAAAATATAGTTCAATTAAAGGGATAACAATTTTAAATAGTAAGCATTTTAAAAGAGTTGGACTAATAGCCTATTTATTGTTCACCCATTTTAAATAACAGGTTTGAAAAAAATTGTGTATTAGCTACCAGAAAGTCATTATCATCTTCTACTTAATATAGCTATTTGGTCAATAACTGGCTGAAGTTTTTTTAAAGAAGTAGTAATTATGAGTATGTCTAGCTCTTTTTTAGCTACAACAATTTTATATATTAAGTGACAGTTTAATACCCCTTGTTTTCTAGCTTTCTCTTTGACATCCAGATGCCTAATGCACTAAATAACCATCCTTTACATATGCTCTATCTATAACAACAATCTGCATACTGGAACAATAAAAATGGCTATGTTAATATTTTGTTGGTAATTTTTCAACCCCAATAAGTGCTGTTATTTTTAAATTTGTAGTAAACCAATTGAATATCAGCTTGTAAATGAAGATACAATGCTCTTTCAGTGCTAAATATAGGGACAGGGCCGGCCCGGTGGCAGGTGCGCTGTTTGGGAGCGTGGCGGCACTCCCGCCGAGGGTTCAGATCCCATGTGGAGACCGGTTCCCGCTCACTGGCTGAGCGTGTCGCAGGCGCAACACCGAGAGTTGCGATCCCGTTGCTGGTCCTCGGTACGGGCGCGACACCGAGGGTTGCGATCCTGTTACGGGTCAGTAAAAAAGACAAAAAAGGGGGAAAAAAAAAATAAATATAGGGACAAAGAGTTTAAGTATAAAGAAAAGGAATGAAAGATTTCAATGGTCAGTTGAAGGCTCTGTTTTTTTTTATGTGGGTAGGAATATGCCTTCTTATTTCGAGTGGCCAAAGTTGAATAAATATATGATAGAAATAATTTCCAAGAGAATTTGTTCTTTAATGTATACATGTAGAATGTCAGCCCTGGTAAACTCTAATACCCTCTCTTACTTGAAATCTTTGATAATTCCATGTTATTATTTGTCTTGTTACAGACTCATGAAAAGAAAACCATAGCTTAAGACTTGATATATTGTAAAAAACAATAGTGAATAGGACAATATTTTTATTACTAGGGATTATTTTATACAGAAATACTATAATAATTTTTCAAAAGCAACTAGAATACAAAAATTCATAAATCAGAATTAGCCTTCTCTAGAACAAATTTCTGTAAATATATCAAGCAATGCTGGGCAGAAAGTGGCAGCATTGATTTCTTACTCAGTAAATACATAGGTAATGCACACAGCAAGCAACAATGTGAAACCTTGTGTTGATGGAGATAGCCTCTCTTTTATTTGTGACTGGGCGCAGCTAGGGAATGAACAATTTTGGCTAAAATGATTGGTTTTGTTGCCCTTCTGATTTTGCTGAACTCATTATTTTCAAAAAATCTGAATCAATAAGCTATTCAGGCAATTGTGCAGATATGACTTTTTATTCGTAAGTCAATTTGACATGTGGTGGATTTTAGTGTGAATCTAATCATAGGAGAGACGTATTTCCAAGCAGTGAGGTTTGGGCTAAGGTTTCTTCTGCAAGTAATTTTAGAAATCCTTGTATTAAAATGTAACTCAGCCTTAACAAGAGAAAATATCGTGTTGTTGAAAGGTGCCCCCCAAATTGAAGACTTTTTGCAATAAACTTTACTTAAATCATCCAAGTACTGGCCATCCTGTTTTTATCCGGGCCTAAACACTTTACAATTTCTGATTTTTTAAAGATACTTTGTCTTGAACCCACTGTTGCTTTAATGATGGCTTAAAATGTTCAGATTGCTCTCATATATTGGAAAGTGCAGGAGGTTTGGGGTCAAACAGACCACTTAAATGTGATTCTACTAATATGTACGTTGTGACCTTAGACCAAGAGTAACCATATTAAGCTAATTTTATCTGAAAAATCAGAATGATTATTATAACTCAGAAAGCTGTTGTGAGTAAAAAAATAAAGTAAAATGCTGAAACCTGACACAGTACCTAGGACAAAGCAGGCATCCAATAATTATTAATTCCCTCCTTTCTTTCCACTCCCCACTCTGGTCTCCAATGGGCATTTACCTTAAGCTTTGTCATTAATGTATAGATTTTACTGGACAACAGAAAGGAATCAGGATAAAGGTTGTGTTGAATACAGAAGGAATATTTCTTAGAGCAAGCACTTCTGGTGTGTCATAAATATCACGGAAAACACATATAACGATGGTTTTTGGAACATCTGCACAAACAAAATCACCATCTAAGTAAACAAAAGAGTAAGGAATGTGATTTTTTTTTTTTTTGCAGACATTTGGCTAGAGCAGCTACCCTTTGATTTATGTAACTTCATCATTATGCTGCAACTGCTTTCATTCTGAATTATTCATTTAACATAACCTAGCAATAAAGGTGATGCCTTTCTTCAGCTAAAAATTCTTTAACATTAAGAAGATGGTATAAATGAACCACCGAGCTTTTTTCTTCATTTTATGGTATGAATAGATGTTGCTCTTAGACAAACCACATTTTGGGAGAATTTATCACAGCTGTAAGAAAAGCTACACATAAACTAATAGAATAGAATTGTCTTTGAGCCATGTCCCTGAATGGCTACTAATTTATTTTCCTGGCTTTCTGTTTGTCTGGAGAGAGTTTCATTGAAAGGCCTGTAATGAAAATAACAGCACAAATATTTGCTCCTACAGCTAAAGTTACTCCAGATGGTTAGGTTTTTCTGGAAAATGCATGTGAACATAAAATTAGTTTTCTTAGCCTATGCTTTCATATGCAAAATCAAGGAATAATGGATTATTAGTGTAATATTTTGGATCTTTATCAATAAAGCCCATGTGAATGTATGTAGCACACTGAGACAACCAATTTTTTCATGTTTGTTAAATATTTTAATCCTAAATGTTTACAGTTAGTGATATATACATATATATGTGTATGTATGTGTTTTTATATATATATATATATTTTATATATATATTATATATGTTATATATATATATATATAT
>NW_007729698.1:301400-303552 GCF_000696425.1 Galeopterus variegatus
TATATATTTTTTATATATATATTATATATGTTATATATATATATATATTATATTATATCTTTTTTCTTGCACATGACAGCGCTGGCTATACCATGCTGAAATTATGTACATACTATTATTTAGTAGTACTTACACTTGAATATTACTAAAAACTTATAGTTACTCTCTTAACTAGAATTCCTTGTCTGTAAAAAGATACAGCAATTTGAAATTTTCTATTAGTATTCTATATTTTGATCTTTCACTTGTATTTTAAAATTTTTCCTCTCAATTTTAATTTTTATTAACAATAACTTACACAGCTTTTGAAACAAAGACATGATTGGATTAATTGTATGAGTCTCTTGTACGCTTGAAACCTACAAAACATTGATGAAAAATGTGAAAGACAAAGAAATGGAAAATCATCCTATGTTCCTGTATTGTAAGATTTAGTACTGTCAAAATGTCCTTACTACCCAAAGTAATCTACAGATTTAATGCTGCCCTCATCAAAATCCGAATACCATTTTACAGAAATAGAAAAAAAAAATTCTGAAATTCATATGCAACCACAAAACACCTCAAATATTCAAAACAATATTGAGAAAAAAGAACATAGCTGGAGGCCTCACACTTTCTGAGTTCGAAATCTATTACCAAGTAATAGTAATTAAATCAGTATGTTACTGGCATGAAAACAGACATATAGGCCAATGACGCACAATAGAAAGCCCCTAAACAAACTCACATGTATACAGTCAACTGATCTTTGATAAGGGTGCCAATAATACACAATGGGGAAATAACGGTCTCTTCAACAGATGGTGTTGGGAAAACTGTATGTCCACATGAAGAAAAATTAAATTGGATCTTTACGTTATATCATACACAAAAATCAGCTCAAAATATATTAAAGACTTAAACATAAACCCTGAAACTATAAAACTCCTAGAAAAAAACATGGAAAAACCTTTCTGACATTGGTCTAGGCAATGATTTCTCAGATATGACACTAAAAAGACAGGCAAAGAAAGCAAAAATAGGCAGGTGAGACTACATCAAAATACAAAAAGGTTCTTCACAGCAGGAGAAATAATCAATATAAGTGAAAATGGAATCTGTGGAATAAGAGAAAATATTTGTAAGTCACATATCTGGTAGTGGATTAATATCCAAAAAATATAGCTTTTACAACCCAACTGTAAGAAGAAAAAAATAGCTTAGAAGAAAGAAGAAGAAATAAATAAATAAATAGTAAGAAGAAACAATGAGCAAAGTACTTGGTTAGATATGTCTACAAAGAAGACATACAAATGGCCAATAGGTATATGAAAATATGTTTAATACCACTAATCATTGCAGGAAAATGCAATTTAATGTTATCTCACACCTGTTACAATAGCTACAGTTAAGAAATACGAAAATTAAAAGCATATGCTAGGATGTAGAGAAATTGGAATCCTTGTACACTGTTGATGGGAATGCAAAATGGTGCAGCCACTATGAACAATGTTATGGAGGTTCTTCAAAAAAGTTAAAAATAGAACTTCCATGTGATCCAGCAATCCAACTTGTAAATCAGGATCTCAAAGATATCTGTAATTCCATGTCCATTGTAGCATTTATCACAATAGTGAGGATGTGAACACCACCTAAATGCCTATTGACATATACCAACATGTATTACTATACATACACACACATATATATGTGTATATATGTATGTATATATGTGTGTGTGTATAGTATTCCATTGCATGTATATACACGCGATGGAATATTATTTAGTCTTAAAAAAAAAAAGAAGGAAATCTTGCCACATGTACCAACGTGGAGGAATCTGGAGGACATTATGCTTAGTGAAATAAGCCAGTTACAGAGGAACAAATACTGCAGAATCCCACGTAGATGATAGGTCTGAAATAGTCAAATTCATAGAAGCAAAGAGTGAAATGGTGGTTTATTCAATGGGTATAAAGTTTCAGTTTTGCAGGATGAGCAAGTTCCAGAGGTCTGCTATACAACATAGGGCCAATAGTGAACAATACTGTGTTGCACACTTAAAAATTTGTTAAGACAGTAGATCTCAGGTTGAGTGCTCTTACCACAAAAAAAAAGGAGGTAGAAGGTAGGAGTAGACTATCGGAGGTAAAGAATATGTTTATTATCT
>NW_007729698.1:304603-305451 GCF_000696425.1 Galeopterus variegatus
TAAAATGAAATTTATTTTTAAGATTTGTTAGTACATTTAATTCATTTATGGACTCCAAAAATTTAGTGGCTTAAAACATCCATGTATTATGTTCACAGATTCTGTGAGTTAATTCAGTTATGGCATGCTCTGAGGGATAAACACTAAGACTGCCAGAGGACATGAAAGCTGAGAACTGGAATCAAATGAAGTATCACTCATTCATTTTTCTGATAGTTGATGCTAGCTATTGACTAAGACCTACGTATGGCCTCTTTACATACCCTGGGCTTCCTACAGTACAGTGTCTGGGTTCCAGGAAAAGCATACCAAGAAAGGAGGGGGGGGCGTTGAAATGGAAGCCAGGTCCTTCTGATGACCTGCCCTCAGAAATCACAGAGCCTTACTTCCTTTACAGTCAATTAACTGGTGCACTCACAAGCAAATAGTTCAAGAAAAGAGACTGTAAACCGCATTTCTTAAAGGGAAGTGGCAAGGTTGTGAAACAGTATTTGGAGCCAGAAATAATTCTGTGGCACATATTGGAAAGTACCATCTGCCACACTTTTGTAAATAATCATTATTTTAACCAAAGATATAAGATGCACATATAAACACCAAAGTGAAAATGCAAAGGCATTAGTGTGCTAAAAATTTGTGAAGATTTTCCCAATAAAGTATATGTCCTCAAAGCTTTTCACAATATAAGATCAATACTGGTTCCGTTTAATTTAAATTCTATATATCTAATGATTGTGTATCTAATGAAAACATATATGTAAAATATATATATCCAATAAAAACATGCATCTAATGGAAAATCCTATTTAGTAGTATATAATAGAATTAGAACTTGGCCCTGGTTTTCT
>NW_007729698.1:306795-310054 GCF_000696425.1 Galeopterus variegatus
AAAAGAGGAGCCACCCAGAGGCTGATGAGTCATATCTAAAGACCAACACATGGCCCGTCCCTTGGCAAGTGTTTGGAGTGCCATCCCGTGGCAAGCATTTGGGGTAGACAGGCCAACTGGGGGAACATTGGGACACAGCATAGACAGCTGATGTGCCCTCCAATCAGCACAGGCCCACTCAGTGGAGACTAATCAGGAATATAGAACGGCAGGGGGTGCAATTTGCTGAAAAGTCTCAGCCTCATCCAGAGTTTCCACACAACCCAGATGTGCCAGATCTCACAAGACCCAGAAGTACCTACAAAGTCAACCATTAAAACCTGAGCTGCACAAAAACCCTTCGCCAGAGAATCAGCAGCAAAGCAACAATTTAGCTCAACCATAGGGCTCAAGTGCTGGTTTCCTTAGGAAGTCCCCCAATTTTAGAAGTAACCAAAGGCCAACAAATTAGTTTCAGTGCAGAGATTACCCCATTATGGGAACAGTAAATAACCCAAAACAGAACTGAAAGAAAAAACAAAAAAACCCCACAGATCAGAGACAAAGTTCTGATATTAACCAGTAAAAGTTTAACACCACCAAAGAACACCTATAACACCTAGAAGGACTGGAAGCCCCCCAGGCTCTCAAGCCGGGGTGAGGGGAGGGCTGACGGCCTCAGCCATGAACCCCTAATGTCTTCACCCAGCCCAGTGATGACCACCAGGCTGCTGCCAGAAGTGCCCCAGGCTCTTGAACTGAGACAGTGAGAGGCCAAAGGCCTTAGCCATGGCCCCCCCCCATGTCTGCACCCAGCCCAGCAATGACTGAGCCACCGCTAGAAGATCCCTGGGCTCCTCTGCCAGAATGAGGGGGATGCTGCCATGGGCCTCAATCACACTCCCCCTTCCATCCTATACTTCTTCCCCTTCCCTTCCCCCCCCCAACTGCTCTGCAACAACATCTTAGAATGTAAAAATAGTAATAATAATAAATTAATTTTAAAAATTTAATCTTTAAATTGCAGGAAAATCCACAAGGAAAATTTTGACTATACTTTATTTCAGTTGTAATTCAACAAATAAGTAGGCTGCCATTCCTTTGGGAACATCTCACCATCCATCTATAATTCACAAACACAAATCCACATGAATTAACCCATCTGTGGATTTAGAAGGTGGAGATTTAAAGACAATATCGCTAGTCTTGCTATTGATTCCAATGATTATTTTAAGTCCATATGTATGTTAGGATAAGCAACAGGAAGGCCAACTGAAGGAGGTCACCAAGGGAGGGTTCATTATCTCATTAAGAATTCTGGCAGCAGAGTGGTTCCTGGGCCAGAAGAAAGGACTCTAGGTCTTGAAGATTTAGCTCAGCTTCTCTGCTAGACCTTTGTCTTTTCTGTGCAGTCCCAAGAGGGCAGTGGCCCTCTCAGACATTGCATGCAGGAAAAAAAAAAAAAAAAAAAAAAAAAACCCAGAAAGAAATATCCAGAGTGAAAGAGGAGGCAAGCTCTTGTTTTGTGTATCTTTTTAACAATAAGAACATTTTAAAAATAAATCCTAAAAATGTTTCCTATGGAGCTTTCTTTAGGGTTGCAGCACATGCCACTGCTTAAACAGTCAGAGGCAAGGAGAATTAAATTCTCATGCTTGGCTTAGTCTAATCAACCTTTGTCCCCTGGGGCTGGAAAAGTATGATAATTAACATGACCACCCAAAATGTGAACAGAATACAGGTTTTGTCAGTAAAGAGGAAGCAGAAAAGAGGTTTTACATAGATCAGATAGAGGCCACTCAAATTTTAATGGTCATACAATCACTTGGGGATTTTGTTAAATGCAGATTCTGATTTTAATATTCTGCCAGGTGATGCTGATGTTGTTAATTTGTGGGCCACACTTTAACTAGAAAGGGAAAAAACTACCAACCAAATTGTTTTCAGACGTTAACCTTATGATGATAGTTCCCTTTTTGTTTTACTAGTGATGTTTTCAAATGATGCAGAATGCTAATGTTGATATGGGAAAATAAAAACCAAAATATAATTTTTGAAGTCCTTGTTAAAATAGACCCATAAATCAAACTAAAATTTGCTCTTCAAAGACAACGGCATGTGTGTGTGTGGTATTTCTTAATTTGTTGCCTAAGGAAATATTTCCAGGTTTGTGAAGTAAAGGAAAAATGGGGAGGTGGGAGCCCACGTATTTTGTTCCCTGTTGGATCTCCAGTGTCCAGAATGGTTCCTGGCACATAGTAGATGTTCAGTTGATGTCTGAATGAGTAAATATTTTAGTTTACATAATAAAATATTTTTTCTTCATATATTCAATCAGGATTTGAAAACATTTTTGTCTTGTTTGAAAATATGATACGGTGATGAAATACCAATAATTAAAACATTTGCATAAGTAATTTTTATATGATAGCATTCTCTTTAAATATCTTCATAGTGTCTTCTTTGAATTGCTCAGAAATATTTTGCACACAGTAGAGCATATGTTTCCTACTGCCTCAATAATTGAATGTAGAGGCAAAGGCCTTCAAACATAGACTTAAAAAAATATCTGTACTATTAATGGGAAACCTTGGAACAAGTTTTGAACCTACAGCTTTCAAAAATTTTAGCATCCTACATTTAGATCATATTCTGCACGGTTACACTGTGGCTTATGCAGTAGAGGCAGTTTCCATTTTTCTACTGTTTATTCTGCAGGCAGCATAAAGCAGAATAATGCTTTTTCATTATCATGATGTATGCAACCACGGTGCTAAATTCCTAAATAAAGACCCAGCACAAAAATGATAAATCTTCTTAATAATGTCATATTTTATGATAATTCCTTAATACTAAATAATTATTTTAAACAGGAAAATGAAACTCTATATCCTGTAATTAAGTGTAAATATACTGGCAACATTATTTGCCTAGTACAATAATCTAACATTTTCTCCTTTCAAACTGTTCACAGTTTAATTGAAATTCTACCCATTGTGTTACAAAATAGCATTAGATTTAAAAAAAAAAAAAAGAAAGAAAGCAATAAATACCTCAGTTGAACCAACAATTGTTGAGTCTTATGTTGATTTATTTGTGAAAGACAAGTATTGGACTAATATGGCTGAAACTACAGCTGTTGACCAAAATTTATCCACTTTCCAGAGTGCAGAGTTGTCAAGAAAGGCAGCTACCTTGCTGGGGCTATGTTTTCCTGTCCTCACCTCCATGTGTAGCCATATGAAATATGAACAGAAATGAGTATCTCATTCGGACTAGA
>NW_007729698.1:310804-312714 GCF_000696425.1 Galeopterus variegatus
GTATATAATTATTAAACATTAAAAACATTGGTGACCATAAGCTTTTGTTTTAAAATGATGGATAATTATTAAATAATTATAAAATGCTATAAAATGCATATTATGGGCCAGGAACTAAACTCCCACTTAAGCATTACAAATATCCTGTGAATTTGTTATTGTACACTGTATAAACGTGATAACTGATATGTGATAACTTTCTCCTCCAGAAAGATAATTTTCTCAAATTTATAGACTTAGTAAATGTTGGACTTTGAAATTAAATAGAACTCTTGGTGCTACCAAAGATGGTTTTGTTCCATTATTATTTGCCATCTTCTAAGATAGCTCTTTGAATAACTACCTCATTTTGCCTCTGCCTTTCACCACCACTACTTGACAGTAGTATACACAAGATGCCTCCAGTTTCTGGCCAACAATACATTCTACAGATCCCTGCAATCAAAAGGTAATTCGTGCTACTTTGCTGAAACTAGTCAACTCAACTTTCTTGTTACATAGATTTAAGAAGAATATAATTGATAAAGAACAATCTCAGAGAGATACTATGTTTAAAATCAAAATGGAGATTAATATGTCTGGTACTACTATTTGTGTAAAAGTTAAAACAATATTTAATAACATATTTGCTTGTATACAAATAGAATATAAGTGGAAGATTATATAAGAACTTTGTGACTAGTTGCTTAAATTGTAATATGAGGAGTATAATATGCATTTCATGGTAGGTCTTTTATAACTTTCGACTTTTTAATTTTATTTAGAAAATAAGATGTACATTTTTCCCAGACATATAGACACATTCATTATTTATGTCACTGCTGTATTAGATACTTGTGACCAGATTTTTTTCTAGACAATTTCTTTTGTTCATACTCATGCTAGTTCTTCCACCTGCAATGTCTTTTCTCTGCCCAAATCCTATTCATCATTTAAAGTGTACCTAGTAGTGACACCATCAAGATGGCAGAAGGCACAATTCCTAGCATCTTACCCTCCCACAAATAACAAGATTACAACTATTAAAAAGCAAAGGCTTCCAACCTGGAACCACTGGAGCTGGGAGAAGAAGAAAGACTCATGGAGTTTGTGAAGGCACAAAAGGCAACAGTGAGAGGGTGTAGGAATGGTGCCTCTTGTTCTGAGCCAGCATGGTATAGAAGCAGAAACTAGGTGTTACACATGGATGGAAGCTGGAAGAAGCCATGGCACCCTTTGCGTAAACTTGCTTGGAGTCTGCAGGGGAGAGGCAGGCCTCAGACCTCACCACAACAGCCCACAGACCATAAAGACCTCTGGCATAATTCCCCTAGGTTTGCATAGGAGCAAATGGTTGCAAACAACTGGAAAGAAAGAGCTGCCCAGAGGCCGGTGAGTTATCAGGAGGGACGCCTACATGGCATGGCCCACAGGAAGCAGTTGGAGTGCAGGGGGAAGGCTGACCAACTAAGGAAACAGTGGGTGCAGCATAGACAGCTGGTCTCAGTGGAAATTGGTCATAGCAATAGAACTGCATGGGGCTCAGTTTGCAGGAAATATCCCATCCTGGGCTGGAATTTACATTCAAACCAGACATCTTAGTGATTAATGATTGACAGAAAAAGCCTTCCCCAGAGATTCAGCAGTAAATAGCAGTTTTCTCAAATACCTAGACATTAATGTGGAGACAAAAAGATAGAGACAGAAGAGAGAAATACATAGCCACCAATTGAAACACGCAAAGCACCAGCAGTGAATACAGAAGAAAAGCATATCTATGTAATGTCTGATAGAGAATTTAGAATAACCTTCTTAAGGATGTTCAGGGAATCACAAGAAAGTACAGATAGAAGATTAAATAATATCAGGAAAGTAATTCAAGAGCAGATGAAAAACTTGACAAAAGAATAGAAGAAATTAAAAAAAAAAAA
>NW_007729698.1:313435-324579 GCF_000696425.1 Galeopterus variegatus
AAAAAAAAAAAACAAATAGAAATTCTAGAAATAAAGAATATATTACCTGAATGGAAAAACTTGATAGAAAGCCCCGACAGCAGACTTAATCAGTGGAAAGAATCAGTAAGCTGGAAGACGAAACACATGAAATTATCCAATTAGAGGAGCAAAAAGAGAAAAAGAGTAAGAAAAATGAAAAAGAAATACAGCAAATATGGGAAACTCTCAAGCAAAATAACCTCCACATAATTGGCATACTAGAAGGAGGAAAAAAAAAAAGAAAGAGATGTAAAAATCACATTCAAGAAAATAATGGCTGAAAAATTCTCAAGTATGGAGCAAGATGGCAGCATCCAGGTACAGGAAGTTTAGAGGTTGCCGGTCAAATTCAATCCAAGGAGGAACACCCCAAGGCACATCATAATCAAATTATCAAAAACCAAAGACAAAGAAAGAATATTGAAAGCAGCAAGAGAAAAGAAGTATGTAACATTCAAAGGAGGCCTAATACGTTTCACAGTGGATTTCTCAGTAGAAATCCCAAGGGCCTGAATAGAACGAAATGATATATTCAGGGTGATGAAGGAAAAAAAGACTGTCAACCAACAATTATGGACCCAGCAAAACTAACCTTCAAGTGTGAAGGAGAATCAAAGATTTTCCCAGACAAACAAAAGCTAAGAGAATTCACCAACATTTTACCTGTATTACAAGAAATGCTAAAGGGAGTTCTTCAATCTAAAAGAAGATGACATTAAGGAGTAGCAAGAAAACATATGAAGGTACATAACTCATTAGTAAAATAAATTTGCAGACCACCTCAGAATATTCTAATATCATAAGGGTGGTGAATAAACCACTTACATCTGAAATGTGAAGATTAAAGGGCAAATCTAACAAGACACTGACATATGCAACGAACATACAAAAAGCAAAACAATATTAAAAGATATATCTTGAAACAACAAATTGTCAAAAATTTAGGAGGAAATGATACCAAAGCATAGTTGGTTTTTATTTTTTATTTTTTCTTAGATATGTAAGTTAAGTTGTTATTAGTCTAAAATAATTTGTTATAATTATAAAATATTTTTTGTAAGCCTCATGGTAACCATAATACAAAAATTCAGAAGTAACATACTAAAAATAAATAAACAGTAAAATGTAAAGCAAGAGAAAACCATTCAACCACAAAGGAAGGCAGTAAAACCAGAAGAAAAGAAAAAAATGATCCACAAAAGAGCAAGGGAAAAGATAGCAAAATGGCAATAGAAAGTTTCTATATATAAGCAATAACCCTAAATATGAACAGATTAAATTCCCCATTAAAAGACAGAGTGACAGTGGCTGAATGGATTATAAAATAAGAACCATCAATATACTGCCTACAAGAAATTCACTTAACCAATACAGACACATACTGGCTGACAGATATTTCATGCAAATAGAAACCAAAAAAGAACACGAGTAACTATACTTATATCAGATAATATAGATTTCAAGCCAAGGAAAGTAAAAAAAGAAAAAAAAAAAAGACAGCAAAGGATATTATATAATGATAAAGAGACCAATTCAGCAAGAGGACATAACAATTCTAAATATATATATACACAACTCTGGAGCACCTAATTATATAAAGCAATTACTACTGGACCTAATGGGAGACACTGACTGCAACCCAGTAATAGCTGGGGATGTTAATACCCCACTTTCAACAAAGGGCAGATCATTCAGACAGGAAATTACCCAGGAGATAGCAGAATTAATCTCTACTGCAGGCCAACTTGATCTTGCAGATATTTATAGAACATTTCATCCAACAGCTGAAGAATACACATTCTTCTCAGCAGTACATGGAACATTCTCTAAAATAGACCATATCTTAGGACACAAAACAAGTCTCAACAAATTTTAAAAACTTGAAATCATATCAACAATCTTATCTGATCACAATGGAATAAAACTAAAAATCAACAACAAAAGAGACACTAGAAACCATACAAATACATGCAGATTAAACAATATACTCCTAAACAATGAATGAGTCAAAAAGAAATTAAGAAAGAAATTAAAAATTTCCTGAGGACAAATGAAAATGAAAATAAAAAATACCAGAACCTACAGCATACAACAAGAGCAGTTCTAAGATGGAAATTTATAGCAATGAATGCCTTCACCAAAAAAGAAATAAGATAAGACTCCAAATAAACAAGCTAATGTTACTCCTCAAGGAGTTGGAAAAACAAGAACAAACAAAGCCCCAAATCAGTAGGAGAGAAATAACAAAGATCAGAGTAGAAATAAATGAATTGGAGATTAAGAAAAATAAAAATAAATGTAATAAAGAGTTGGCTTTTGAAAAGATAAATGAAACTGATAAACCTTTAGCTAGATTAATGAAGTGTAAAAAAGGAAAGAGAGAAGCCT
This sequence comes from Galeopterus variegatus, assembly GCF_000696425.1. Taxonomy (NCBI): domain Eukaryota; kingdom Metazoa; phylum Chordata; class Mammalia; order Dermoptera; family Cynocephalidae; genus Galeopterus; species Galeopterus variegatus. The sequence goes on from NW_007729698.1 coordinate 315,845, forward strand.
TAAATAAATAAAATCCAAAATGAAAAAGGAGACATTACAACTGATACCACAGAAATACAAAGGATCATAAGAGACTACTATGAATAATTGTATGCAAGCAAACTGGAAAACCTAGAAGAAATAGATATATTCCTAAACATATACAACTTACTAAAATTGAATTATGAAGAACTAGAAAACCTACACAGACTGATAATGAATAATGAGATTAAAGCAGTAACAAAAAATCTCCCAACAAAGAAAATCCCAGGTCCAGACAGCTTCACTGCTGAATTCTACCAAACATTTAAAGAAGAAAAAAACACCAATTCTTCTCAAACTCTTCCAAAAAATTGAAGAGGAGAGAATATTTCCATCCTCATTCTGCTAGGCCAGCATTAGCCTCATATCTAAACTGGAAAAAAGACATAAAGAGAAAAGAAAACTACAGAACAATATCCCAAATAAGCAAAGATTCAATCAACCTCAACAAAATACTAGAAAACAAAACACAGAAACACATTATAAAGATCATACACCATGATCTAGTGAGAATTATCCCAGGACTGCAAGAAGGGTTCAACATACACAAATCTATAAAAGTGATATATCACATCAACAGAATGAAGTATTAAAAAAAAAAAAAGCCCAAAAGCATATGATCATTAGATCATATGCAGAGAAAGAATTTGATAAAATCCAGTACTATATCATGATAAAAACAGTCAACAACTTAGGTATATAAAGAATGCACCTCAACACAATAAAGGCCATATACAACAAACTCACAGTTAACATCATACTGAATGGACAAAAACTAGAGGCTTTTCCTCTAAGATATGAAACAAAGCAAGGATGTTCAGTTTCCCCACTCTTATTCAGCATATTAGTAGAAGTTCCAGCCAGTGCAGTAAGGCAAGAGAAAGCAATAATGGGAATCCAAATAGGAAAAGAGGAAGTCAAACTATCACTATTTGGAGATGGTATAATCCTATACATAAAATCCCCTAAATACTCCACCAAAAAATTACTAGAACTAATAAATGAATTTAATAAAGTGACAGGATACAAAATCAACACATAAAATTCAATAGTTTTCTATATGCCAACAATGAAATGGCCAGAGAAGAAATCAGGAAAGTAATCCCATTTACAACAGCTGTCAAAAAAATAAAACACCTAGGACTAAAGTTAACCAAGTAGGTGAAAAACCTCTATAATGAAAACTGTAGCACATTGGTGAAAATAATTGAAGAGGACAGAAATAAATGGAAAGATATCCCACGTTCATGAGTTGGAAGAAATAACATCATTCAAATGTCTGTAATATCCAAAGAAAGCATTCCACTCATTCAACATAATCCCTATCAAAATACCAATGGCATTCTTCACAGAAATAGAAAAAATAGATTATAAAATTTGTATACAACTACAAAAGACCCTCTATACCTAAACAGTCTTGAACAAAAATAACAAAGGTGTCGGCATCACACTTCTTTACTTCCAAATACACTATAAAGCTATAGTAACCCAAACAGCATATTGGCATAAAAACAAACAAATTGATCAATGGAATATTATAGAGAGCCCTGAAATAAACTTACCCAGTTACAGTCAACTGATTTTCCTCAAAGGTGCCAAAAATAAAAATAAAATAAAATGGGGAAAAGACAGTCTTTTTAATAAATGGTGTGGGAAAAACTGGATATCTACATGCAGAAGATTGAAACTAGACCCCTATCTCTCACCATACACAGGAATCAACTCAAAATAACTCAAAGACCTAAATTTAAGAGTAGAAACAGTGAATTACTAGAAGAAAACATAGGGAAAATGCTACATGAAATGGGAGAGGGCAGCACTTCTTTTTGGAGTGAGACTACAAAGGCATAGGCAACTAAAGGAAAAATACATAAACGGATCTACATTAAACTAAAAAGCTTTTGCACTGCCAAGGACACTACCAACAAAGTGAAGAGTCAACGTACAAAATAGGAGAAAGTGTTTGCCAAGCATGCATCAGACAAGGGACTAATATCCAAAGTACATAAGGAACTTGGATGACTCAACACAAAAAATCAAATAATCCAAATAAAAAATGGGCAAAGGACCTGAACAGATATTTCACAAAACAAGACATATGAACGACCAACAGGCAAATGAAAAAATGCTCAACATCACTAATCATCAGAGAAATGCAAATTAAATCCACAATGAGATATCATCTCACTCCAATTAGAATGGCTGTTATCAACAAGACATAAAATAACAAATGAAAAAGAGAAAAAGCAGAAATAGCAGGGAAAATGGAACTCTCTTACACTGCTGGTGGGAGTGTAAATTGTTACAACCACTGCAGAAAACAGGATAGAGGTTCTTCAGAGAACTAAAAGTAGATCTGTCCTACAACCCAGCTATCTCACTACTGGGTATATACCCAAAGGGAATTAAATCAGTATATCAAAAAGACACCCGCACTCCCCTGTTCATCACAGCACTATTCACAGTAGCCAAGAGATGGAATCAACCTAAATGCCCATCAATGGATGAATGGATAAAAAAACTGTGGTATATACACAGTGGAATACTACTCAGCTATTACAAAAAAATGATATCTATTATTTGCAGTAACATGGGTGAAAGTGGAAGCCATCATGTTTACTGAAGTAAGTTGGGCACAAACAGACAAATGCCACATGATCTCACCCATATGTGGAATTTCACACACACACACAAAAAAAGTGGTCCTCATAGAAGACAGTACAATAATGGCTACCAGAGGTATAGGGAGGAGAAGGCAGAGCAGGAAAAATGGTAGATTAATGTGTATAAAACTATGCTACCCTAAGTGAATCATTGTGCAGTATATGCGTGCATTGAAACAAAACACAGTACCCCACAAATACATACATACAAGTAAATGTTAAAAAATAATAATAGAAAATAAAGGGTATCTAAAGCTTTTCATAATTTTCTCCAAGTCAACAGAAAAATAAAATCATACTTGAATGTGTAGTTCTCTATCTGTATATCACTTGTGATACTAAACTATTTAATATATTAAAAATCCTGGTGATATGAATTATCAAATCATAAAACACTTGAAATTAGAAATTATCTTGTATTCATTTTCATCTCACATAATCTAGTCCTATCTGAGATAGAATAACATAATCATTTATTGAGCTCTGTTTAAGTCAGTTCTGAGTGACATATGAAGTGATGTCTTTCGATTTACCTAACCACAATTCAAATCTAAAAGACTTCCATATACTTTCCTTTTCTTCTCAAATTATGCATCACAAACATTTTTCCAAGACACGATCTGTGTAACTTTTCTTAAAAGACACAGATGAAATGTTCTTTATGATTGTGGGAGAGTTAGGAGTTTTCATCCTTTCAGTAGTCATATAATAAAATACAAGATATGGTGGTTGCACATACATTCATTTGTCATTGTAAACATTGTTCTGTGCTTTCGTAAAAGTTTTTTAAAATCTTCAAACATTAAAAAATATTATTTTAGGCTTCTTTTTCCATGGTTATTAGCAGCAACTTTTAAAAATGGTAATTCTAAATTTTAAAGACACTAAAATAAGAAACTTGGGGCGTTTATAACCAGAGTAAAATCCCTAATATATTTCTTTTTCAATGCAATTAGCAATCATCTCTCCCACTAAATACTAGTTCCTCGCTGTATTTTAAATCAATCTGTCAGTGTTTAGGTTATATTACTAGTGACATAATTAAAGCAANACAGATGAAATGTTCTTTATGATTGTGGGAGAGTTAGGAGTTTTCATCCTTTCAGTAGTCATATAATAAAATACAAGATATGGTGGTTGCACATACATTCATTTGTCATTGTAAACATTGTTCTGTGCTTTCGTAAAAGTTTTTAAAAATCTTCAAACATTAAAAAATATTATTTTAGGCTTCTTTTTCCATGGTTATTAGCAGCAACTTTTAAAAATGGTAATTCTAAATTTTAAAGACACTAAAATAAGAAACTTGGGGTGTTTATAAGCCAGAGTAAAATCCCTAATATATTTCTTTTTCAATGCAATTAGCAATCATCTCTCCCACTAAATACTAGTTCCTCACTGTATTTTAAATCAATCTGTCAGTGTTTAGGTTATATTACTAGTGACATAATTAAAGCAATTAGTAAGTAAAAGGTACATATTAAGTACTTTTATTTTTTCTAGGCGTACATATTCTTTGAAAAATGAGAAAACAATATAAAATAAAAATAAGAAAATGAGAGCACAGTGTGTTGGAAAATGAGAATAATTAGTAGTAACATTGGTTTTGGACCATTTATTGAAAGTGAAATCATAAGACAAGGCAAAGTGCTATTTTATCAAGAACATTCATTAAGTGTATAATTTGTGAAAACACTAAAAATATTATCATGCAAAAAAGGGGAAATTGAGTGGAATATTTTAAAATACAAGTAAAACATCAAGGGCTTAAAGCCATTATATAGATTTTCATTAAGACAAGTTTCAAAGTAATTTTTTTTTCACGACTTTAGTGAATGATATAATAAACAGCTAATGCAGATGACTTCGGCCACAGCTTACAAACTTGATAATGATAATGGATGAGAAACTATGGTTAAAACAACTTTCCAGACAAAACTATTGAGATGTGAGAAAGACAGAGAATTACATACAACAGCAGCTCTTGGGCAATAAATCTTCTGCATCCTCCCAGTGTTGTCCAATATAAAATATGTATGATAGATTTGTATGCCTTCCTTCTATGCAGTGTTTACATAACTTGTTTAGCTGGAAACCTAGCCCACATCATTAATCTTCAGAGAGTCCTTCCTGTTAATTATTTGCCACAACACTTAAGGAGAAAAGTCTGTATTATTATCCAACTAACTTTAAAAGTAAAAAGTAGCATAGGTCTATATACAGATTCAGTACAATCACAGGGGTGGAAACTGGAATATTTATGTTTTGTACTTTAAGTCTCACCTTTTCATCATATTAATAAAATAATTGCTATTTTTTACCATTTCTCTCTAAAAGTCTACGAAAATATAATATAGACCTAGGAATAGGTCTATAATTTTGCCTGAATGTTATTAGACATAAGCAATGAAGACTAGAGGAAATAAATGAATTAGTATCACAATTAGTAGAGCGATAACTTATAGCATCATTCTCCTTTGTGCAGAACAAAATTGATTTAGCAGATTTATTCACAACTTCTCTCTCTCTGTCACACACACACATACACACACACACACACATCTTTTAGTACTATGGCAAATTGTATACAACTTTCAAAACTATTTTGAAGATAAATAAGAAAAAGGTGGTAAAAACAGGTGATATCTTCAGAAAAGTACTATATATATAAATTGTTGAAAAGTATTGAAGAAGTTAATGTCTATAGAAGTTAACATAAGTAATTTAATCACAACATAATACCTATGGAAATTATAGTGAGTAAAAGGTAGACGAATAAGGAAATGTTATCTATACTTTTCATAAACAGCATTAAAATTCATTTTCAGTGTGATTCTAAGAAAGGAGATTTAATATGAAGTTTAAAAAAGATGGTTAATACATACCTTGGAACTTTAGAAAAAAGCAAAGAAGAAAATAGGGATATCAGTCCAAGTTGTTCAACTGATGATTTCACGAAATTATTGTAGATACAGAAATGTAAATGAGGTCTAGAAAAGATTCAGAGGAGAAGTGAATAAGAAAGATCAAAGGAAAAGGATAAAGTAAATGTATTTTATCATGGGACTTAACCAACAGTTTAATCTCAATCCCATATGTCTCATTTGATTGCGTTGACAAGTGAAAAGCACATTCATCTAAATTTTTAAAGTATTTAGACATTAAGCAATATAATATGAATCATCTAAATTTTATAGTGCAAATAAAAATTAGATCAACCATTTAAATTGAGGCAATAAGAGATGACATTAAATTATTCAATGACAAATAACTCTATCCAGTTAAATGTCATACACATTTTTAAGGAATTTACTTGTCAAAAAGATAGCTAACTGCTGAAATGATAAATAGTATGGTAGATGCAGAAAAAGGTCAATTAGTAATCTGCTATTTTTGAAAGCAGTGTCTTCTGGCATTTATCATATTATAGTTGTGTCATTCCCTTTTATTTATAAAATAAAGATGAGCAACTTTCATGACATGTGTATCTCTCATTCAGACTACATAGAAATTATGTTTAGAATTTACATTTAAAAAAAATCCTAACATTGGTTCTATTCAAATCTTTTCCTTTTAAATGGCTGTATTGACAAAAGTGTGCTGAAACACACTTGGAAGGAAATAAAAATAGAAAGTGTAACATTTGTGACCCAGAATTTAAATAAGCAAATAAAAGAGCTCATTGCAACAATGTATAGTCATCTGTTGTGAACATTTTCAGCTGTCAAACTATTTTTGAGTTCACTTCAATGAGTTTAGGTTATAATTAGGACATCTAATTCAAAAGGATGGTTAAAAGGTACACAAATAGCTATATTATATATGGAGAATTCGAGTAATTCTGAGTCATGGTACATTTTTTTCAGTGTGAGAAAAATTTACCAGTTTCCATTTTATGATTTTTAGTTTGTCACTGCAATTGTTTGTGGTAGACTAATACCCCTTCTCCAAAGATGATTATGCCCTAACCTCAGGAACTTTTATTATGTGAATACACATCAAAAGGGACTTTGCAGATGTGATTACAATTGTAGAATTTGAGATGAGTCGGTTATACTGGATTAACTGGTGGGCCCAATATAATCACAGGAGTCCTTAAAAGTGGGGAAACTTTCTCTGCTGAACTTAGAGAGAGATGTGGCAGAAGAGATACAGCATTTAGAAATATTCTGTGTACTGTGGCTCGTTCCAAGATGTAGGAACCCACACATAAGTACTGGAAGAGAGGCTGCTGGGAGCTAATGGCCTGCAAAGAAGCACAACCTCAACTACAGGTAGTGAATTTTGCCAACAACTGGAATGGTATGGAAGGAGATTCTCCTCTAGGACCTCCAGAGAGAAACACAACTCTGCTGAAAACTTGATTTTGAGTTTCTAAGACACAAACATAGAAACAAGCCAAGTACACTGAATTCTGACTGCTGAACTACGAGAAATAAATGAGTTGCTTTATGTCATGGAGCGTGTGGTAATTTATTATAGTATCAATAGAAAACTGAAATGGTATTTCTTCAGCTTTTTTTTTTTTTTTTTTTTAAATAAGTTCATGTTTTAGAAATAAATGAGTTGCTTTATGTCATGGAGCGTGTGGTAATTTATTATAGTATCAATAGAAAACTGAAATGGTATTTCTTCAGCTTTTTTTTTTTTTTTTTTACATAAGTTCATGTTTTACTACTGTCCAAAGTTCTAAGAGGACATTGGTGAATCTCATCAACTGGAGTTATTTACTATAAAACAACCTCTATTTAACTGCTCATATAATATGGTTTCATAAGGGCTAACAGTTAGCATGCTGGAATAGACATAAAAATATAAGAATAGAAGCCCAGATCTGAGTGCTTGTCCTACAGCTTGTCCTAACTTAATTCTGTTGCACAAGTTTCTAATGTTCAATTTATCCATTTGTCACTTGGTGATGTTAATATCTATACAAAATTGATAGAATTTATGTAAAAGTAGCTTAACACACTGCTTTAAGCATACATGTTTAATAAAGTCAATTTCTTTATCATCTATCTTTTGTGGACAAAATTATATACCTTACTGCCCTACACATAGGTCTGGTAACTTCTTTAATAAGAGAACTTATTTTTATTTTTATTATTTTTAGTTTTTTTTTTAAGAGAACTTATTTTTAAAATTTGTTTTATGTTTGTGACTTCTTTTCTTCTGATAATAGAGATGGTCCTTGTTTAAATTAACATGTAAACCACTCATAAGGAAGCATATAGCCATTGTGTGAATTTGGGGGGACATATGTGATAATCTGGGAAGTGCAATTTTTCTAGGCATCTTTTGATGTGAAAATAAGAAAAGTTAAAAATGGATAAGTGAAGCAAGGTAGTGCCTAACAGAGCTCCACAATAAAGTGCTGAGACTACCAGCTATAATTCTGGAGAATCTAGACTAATGAGGTAGAAAGAAAGAAGAGTATTCAGGAGGGAAAAATGAGAAATTTAACACTTCCTGAAATCACAGATTAACTGTATACTTTTTGAGAATTTATATGACGTAAGGATAAGCTTTATGTAGTTTGTGATTTTTCCCCTAAATTTAACACTTCCTGAAATCACAGATTAACTGTATACTTTTTGAGAATTTTCTATGTTATTTAATATCTGTTCTCTTATGAAATAATACTCCTCTTTCTATTTCCTTTATGTATTTCTAGTACCTATAACATGATAGCTGGAATATTGCAGATTCTCAATACAAAGTTTTATTGTTTATTCATGACAAATCATAAAAAAACATATTTAGTCTAGACAGAACAGAGTAATAGAAACAGAAAACTTTCTACTTGAGTTTGGGAAAATAAAAGCAATTTTTTAATCTTATATTATATAAACAACTTAAGTATATAGATTTCTTATTTTGAGGGGTGGTTCAATATTTTTTATTTTGTTTTTGTTTTGCTTTGATTTTTTTATTTCTCAACCAAGCAGTAATTATATACAATCTTTACTTCGTGCTATAGAAAGTAGAAGGGAAATAAAGAATATAATTTATGTCTGCAATAGGATAAAACATACACTTCAAGAACTATAT
>NW_007729698.1:324765-327517 GCF_000696425.1 Galeopterus variegatus
GGAAATAAAGAATATAATTTATGTCTGCAATAGGATAAAACATACACTTCAAGAACTATATTCAGTGGCCCTAATGTTCCAAATGTGTAGCTTGGGACGGCGGCGACTGCATCGGGCTTAGTCCATCAGGCACTTCGTGAGTGTCTGAAGCACATGCCCTTACCTCACCCTTCCATGACATACAGCAGTACAAGAAATAAATGTCTTTGTTGTTGTTGCTAAGCTACTGAGATTTGGGAGTTGTTCATTATGGCACAGTTTAGCCTATCCTGACTGATATGGGCATTAGTTTATGGCATTATGGTCCTGCCCTAACAAACACCTGAAGAATGTGGCATCACTTTAGTGGATGGGTAGCAGTGGCTGGAAAAATAGTGAATATGTTACACACTAGCACTTAGTAAAATTGTCCGGCAATAACTGGCGAAGAAGATCATGTAACGCATAGATAATATGAATGATAAGTGTTGGATGCCATCGGCTCCTTTTCTCAAGGTTTTATGTGAAAATGATGCACTCAAGGAAGAACTGGCTGAAATAAAAGAGAAAAGAGAGAGTGAGGAAGAGAAGTCTTTGCAAACCTGAAAAGGGCAACTGCTTCAAGACTGCAAATAATAGGATATAAATTTGAGAAGGTAGTTGAGAGATGAAAGCCAATTAATCCTAGCCTGGCCTCAAGAACCAAATCAGTTTATGACTGTCACACATTGTTAATATATTTTGGGGGGGTTAATGTGGTACCCACTAAATTCTTTTAGTTTATAAATGGTCACTTAGTCTCCCAATGTTCCATATAGTCCTATTACACTCAATTGTGCCTGTTAGTCCTGCTATGGACTGAATTGTGTCCCCAAAATTCATATTTTGAAGCCCTAACCCCCAATGATAATGGAATTTAAAGATGAAAACTTTGGCAGATAGTTAAGTTTAGATGAGGTCATGAGGGTGGGACCCTCATGACAGGATTTATTGCCTTATAAGAAGGACACCAGAAGGCTTGCTCCCTCTCTCTCTCTGTGTCTTGTGAGAACACAGCAAGAAGAAAGCCATCTGAAAGCCAGGAAGAGAGCCCTTGCAGAAGCCAAATGTGCTGTTAGCTTGACTTTGGTGTTCAACTTTAAAACTGTGAGAAAATAAATTTCTTTTGCTAAAGCCATCCAGTGTACGATATTTTGTTATGGCAGACCAAGAAGGCTAAGATAGGCCATTACATAGATTTTTCTGTATTAATATCATCAGAAAATAAATCTCTGGTCTTTATTTTTTCTTCTCAATGTGTATTTATTTATTTATATTATTTTTATTTTATTATATTTTTAAATTTATTTTTTGAATTGAAACATAATGGTTACACATATTTCTGTGGTTCAGAGTTGACTATTAGTATTTGTGTATAGTATGTGATGACTGAATAAATATTATCAATGTGTTCATTACGCATTGTAATTATTCCTTGTGTTTCTTACCCAATTACTTCCCCCCCTCTCCCTCTTCTAGTAACTACAGGTCTATTCTCTTCTTCTGTAAGTTCAGTGTTTTATTTTGGTCTTTCTTTCTCTCTTTCTCAGCTCCCACCTATGAGTGAGGACATGAAGTATTTCATTTTGTGCCTGGCTTATTTCTCTTAACATAATTTCTCCAAGCTCATCCATGTTGCTGCAAATGGCAGATTTTCATTCTTTTCTTTCATGGCTGAGTAGTGTTCACTGTGTATATATACTAAATTTTACTTATCCAGTTGTCCATTGATGGACATTTATATTGGTTTCTTATCTGGCTACTATAAATAGAGCTGTGATGAACATGAGAATGCAGGTATCCCCACAGACATGGCAAATTCCATTCCTTTGGGTATGTACCAAGCTGTGGGATTGCTGGATCATATGGTACTTAGTTCTATCTGTTGTGGTTTGAGAAACATCTGTACTGTTTTCCATAATGGCTGCACTAATTTACAGTCTCACTAACAGTGTAGAACAGTTCCCCATTCTCCACAGCCTTGCCAGCATTTGTTATTCTCAGTCTTTATGACAATAGCCAGTCTACCTGGGGTGAGCTTATATCTCAATGTAGTTTTGATTTGTATTTCCCTGATGATTAGTCATGTTGTGCATTTTTTTCATGTACCTATTGGTCATTTGTATATCTTCCTTTGAAAAATGTCTGTTCAACTCTTTTGCCCATTTTTTAATTGGATTTTTTTGTTTGTTTGTTTGTTTGTTTTGGTTTTTTTACTGTGAAGTTTGTGTTCCTTGTATATTCTGGATGTTAATCCCTTGTTGAGTGTACAGTTTGCAAATACTTTCTGTCATACTATAGGTTGTCTTTTCACTCTGTTGATTGATTCCTTTACTGTGCAGAGGCTTTTTAGTATGATACTCTATTAGTTAGTTTCTGTTGCTTATAACAAAGCACAAGGAACTGAGTAATTTATAAGAAAACAAAATTTATTGCTCACAATTTCAGAAGCTGGGAAGTCTAAAGTCCAAGGAATACAATTGGTGGTATCAACAGTGATGGCAGAGTATCATATCATGAAATGGCAAAACAGAGAGAGCAAAACTTTTATGTTCTTTCCTTTAAAATTCCTCAGAACCATGCCCCTGACCACCATTATTAATTCATTCATTCTGGCATGGTCTTACACTCTGATCACCTCTTTCAGGCCCCACGATTCAATTATCATAATAGGATTTCCCACCATCAACAGGAACAGTGAGTATTAAGTCTCAATGTGGTTGGGAGGGGGGGG
>NW_007729698.1:328048-342240 GCF_000696425.1 Galeopterus variegatus
TTCAGGCCCCACGATTCAATTATCATAATAGGATTTCCCACCATCAACAGGAACAGTGAGTATTAAGTCTCAATGTGGTTGGGAGGGGGGGGGGCATCCAATCTACAGCAGATGTAATCCCATTTGTTTACTTTTTATTTTGTTTCTTGTGCTTTTGTGGTCTTATTCATAAAGTTTTTGCCCAGTCCTACATTCTGAAGTGTTCCCCCTATGTTTTCTTCTGAGACTTTTATAGTTTCAGTTCTTATACTTAAGTCTTTAATCCATTTTGAGTTAATTTTGGTATATGATGAGAGGTATAGGTCTAGTTTCATTATTCTACACATGGATATCCAGTTTTCCCAGCACCATTTATTGAAGAGGCTGTCCTTTCCAAAATGTATGTTCTTGGTGCCTTTGTCAAAGATCAGTTGGCTGTAAGTACCTTGGTTGATTTCTCGGTTCCTTATTCTGTTCCATTGGTCCATATTTCTATTTTAGGCCAGTACCATGCTCTTTTGGTTTCTATAGCTTTGTAATATAGTTTGAAGTCAGGTATTGTAATGCCTCCAGTTTTATTTATTTTTGCTTAGGGTTGCTTTGGCTATTTGGAGTCTTTTGTTGTTCTGTATGAGTGTCAGGATTGTTTTTTCTATTTCTGTGAAGAATGTCAGTTTTAAAATTTGTTTTTACAAAGATTCACATGATTTTATTTTCTTAATTTAAAATTTTTTTATTAAATATTTTTCTAATAACTATAGTAAAAATATATTCCCTTGTTGGAAAAATTGGAAACTATGAAAAAGTACAAATGAAAAAAGCTTTTCTGTAATTCTACTGCTCAGAGAGAATTATTAACATTTTAACATGTTTTCTATGTAGTTTTAAGATTTTTATTTATACATATTTATGAGGTACAGAGGTGACTATCAATATTTCTGTACCATATACTATGATCAAATAAATATTATTAGCATGTTTATCATTGCCAATAGTAATTAGTTTTTATGTCCCTGGCCAAATTACTCCCTAAACACCCTCCCACCCTCCCTTTTTTACCTGTAGTAACTATAGAGAAATTGCAAATAAAAACCACATTGAGATATCTCACTCCATCAAAAAGACTGAGAATAACAAATGCTGTTGAGGAAGTAGAGAAAAGGAAATTCTTCTGTGCTGTTGGTGAGATTATAAATTAGTACAGACAAAACGGAAAACAGTATGGAGGTTTCTTGGACAACTACAGCAATCCCACTTCTGGATATATACCCATGTATGATTGGATAAGAAAAATATTGTCTGTGTGTGTGTGTGTGTGTGTGTGTGTGTGTGTGTAATGGATTGCTACTCAGCCATATAAAATAATGAAATTCTGGGCCGGCCCCGTGGCACACTCGGGAGAGTGCAGCACTTGGGTGTGCAGCGGTGCTCCCGCCACTGGTTCGGATCCTACATAGGGATGGCCAGTGTGCTCACTGGCTGAGCGCGGTGCAGGTGACACCAAGCCAAGGGTTGCGATCCCCTTACTGGTCACAAAAATAAAAAAAATAAATAAAATGAAATAAAATAATGAAATTCTTCCATTTGCAGCAACGTGGATGAGCTTGGAGAAAATTATGTTAAATGAAATAAGCCAGGAACAGAAAAAGAAATACTGCATGTCCTCTCTCATAAATGGAAGCTAAGAAGCAAGAAAGGAAAGAAAGGCCACAATAAACATTGAACTTTCAGAAGGTGAGAACAAATCTTTGGTTTTTTTGTTGGGGATTGCATTGAACCTGTAGAACACTTTGGGTAGTATGGACATTTTCACAATGTTAATTCTTCCAATCCATGAACATCTTTTGATGTCCTTTTTAATTTCTTTCAGCAGAGTTTTGTAGTTCTCATTGTAGACATCTTTCACCTCTTTGGTTAAATTTATTTCTAGGTATTTTATTCTTTTGGTAGCTATTGTAAATGGGCTTGCTTTCTTGATTTTTTTTTCTGCTTGCTTGTTGTTGCTGTACAAGAATGCTACTGATTTTTTGTATTGATTTTGTATCCTGCAACTTTATTGAATTTGCTGATGAGCTCCAGGAGTTTTTTGGTAGGGGTTTTGGGTTTTTCAACATATAGGATCTTATCATTTGTGAACAGTGGCAATTTGACTTCATCTTTTCCAATCTTTTCAATTTCCAAAGAAATAAAAGAACATCCTTTATTTCTTTCTCTTCCCTGGTTTCTTTAGCTAATCTACCAATATTATGTTGAATATGAATGGTGACAGTGGACATGCTTGTTTTCTTCTTGTTCTAAAAGAAAATGCTTTCAGTTTTTCCCCATTCAGGATTATGCTGTTGGTGGCTTTTTCATATATAGATTTTATTGTGTTGAGATACATTCATTCTATAGCAAGTTTGTTGAGGGTCTTTATCATAAAGGAATACTTAATTTGGTCAAATGCTTTTTCTGCATCTATTGAGATAATCATATGATTTTTGTCTTTAATTTTGTTGATGTGGTGTATCACATTTATTTATTTACATATTTTGAACCATCTTTGTCTCCTTGGCTTAAATCCCACTTGTCATGGTGTATAATCTTTTACACGTGCTGCTTGTATTCTGTTTCCTAATATCTTGTGGATTTTTGTCTCTTTGCACATGCAGATGGAAACCAAAAACAAGCAGATGTTTGCCATACTTATATCAGATAAAATAGACTTCAAACCAAAAACTACGAAAAGAGACAGAAAGGGACATTGTATAATGATAAAAGATCAATGCAGCAAGAAGATATAACAATCATAAATGTATATGCACCCAACATTGAAGTACACAGATATATAAAGCAACTGTTATTGGATCTAAGGGAAGAGATATTCCTCAACACAGTAATTGTTGGGGACATTAACACACCACTGCCAGCATTGGACATACCATCTAGACAAAGATTCAGCAGAGAAATATTGGATTTAAACAGTACCTTAGACCAAATGGACTTGATAGACATATACAGAACATTTCTTCCAAGAATAATAGAATACACTTTCTTCTCATCAGCACACAGATTATTCTCCAGGTAGACCACATGTTAAGTCATAAAGTCTCAAGAAATTTAAAAAGATTAAAATCATGTCAAGTATATTTTCAGGCCACAATGGAACAAAATTAGAAATTAACAACAAACAAAACTTTGACCTGTACACATTCATGAAAATTGAACAGCATGCTCCTGAAAGACCAGCGGATCAAAGAAGATCTAAAGACCAAAATTAAAAAAAATCCTTGAAACAAATAAAAACACAAGCATAACTCACCAAAACATATGGGATACAGCAAAAGCAGTACTAACAGGGAAGTTTATTGCAATAAGTGCTTACATCAAAAGAATAGAAAGCCTTCAAATAAAAACCTAACTTTAAATCTCAAAGAACTAGAGGAAGAATAATCTAATCCCCAAACTAGTAGATGGAAAGAAAAAAATTAAGACCAGTATAGAATGAGGTGAAATAGAGACCAAAGGAATGATACAAAAAAAAGTTGTTTTTTTGAGAGGATAAACAAAATAGACATATCATTTTCTAGACTAACTAAAAAAAGAAGAGGGAAGACTCAAATAAAAATAATCAGAAATGAAAAAGGAAACATTTCAACCAATATCACAGAAATACAAAGAATCATTTGAGACCATTATGACCAACTATACGCCAATAAAATTTGAAAACCTGTAGTAAATGGATAAATTTCCAGACACATGCAAACTACCAAGACTGAGCCAAGAAGAAAAACTAAATCTGAACAGATCAATAACAAGCAACAAGATTGATACAGTAATCAGCAGACTCCCAACAAAGAAAAGGCCAGGACCAGACGGTTTCACTTCTGAATTCTACCAAACCTTTAAAGAAAGATTAGCACCAATACTCTTCAAAGTATTCAAAAAAAATTAAAACAGGGGCCATTCTCCCGAATTTATTTTTTGAGACCAGCATCACCCTGATTCCAAAATATGACAAAGACACAACAAAAAAAAGAAGACTACAGGCCAAACTCCAGTCTTTTGCTGGGAGAACAGTGTACATCTTACTGCCTCTTAAACAGTCTGTGTTTAGTTTTCTAGGATTGCTTTAACAACGTACCACAAACTGGGTGGCTGAAACAAGACAAATTTATTGGCTCACAGTTCTGGAGTCTAGAAGACCAATGTCAGGTGTCAGAAGAATTGGTTCCTTCCCAGGGCTGTGAGAGAGAATCTGTTCTATGCCTCTCCACCAGTTTCTGGTGGTTAGCTGGCAGTCTTTGGCTTTCTTTGGCTTCATCCGCTCTCTGCCTTCATCTTCTTATAGCACTCTCCTTATGTGCAAGTCTCTGTGCCCACACATATGTGTTGTGTGTATGTTTGTTTTGAAACCTCTTTATTTTGAAAAATTACAATATTTCAAAAAGCTCCCAGGTAATATTCACTCAACTTTACTCAGTGACAAAATATTATATAACCTTACTATAGTTATCAAAACCAGAAAATTGACATTGGATCAATACTATTAACTATAGTTAAAACTAAATACGAACTAAATATAGTTTAAGCTCTATTCAGATTTCACTGATTTTTACATGCACTCTTTGCTAAATATGAACTAAATATAGTTTAAGCTCTATTCAGATTTCACTGATTTTTACATGCACTCTTTTCTGCTATGGTTATGATAATTCTATGAAATCTTATCACATGTTTAGATTTGCATAACCAACATCACAGTCAGGATATACTAAATACGAACTAAATATAGTTTAAGCTCTATTCAGATTTCACTGATTTTTACATGCACTCTTTTCTGCTATTGTTATAATAATTCTATGAAATCTTATCACATGTTTAGATTTGCATAACCAACATCACAGTCAGGATATAATACTGTCCCAAAATACTAAAGACAATCTATCACACTTCTCTTTTATAATCGTAAATTAAACCCAGCAATCACTGATCTGTTCTACATAATTATTATTTAATTATTTCAAGAATGCTGTATAAGAGGATCTTACAGCATGTCATATGTTGAGATTGGCTTTTTCATTCAGTGCAAGGCCCTTGAAATTCATCCAAGTTTCTCCTTTTATTAGTTGTTTCTTTTATTGCTGAGTAATATTTCATTATATGGGTGAACCACAATTTATCCTTTCACCAATTTTACATTTAGATCTATGATCCATTTAAGTTTATTAAATTTTGCTATTGATTTTGTTTTAAATTTTATTTATTTCTTCTCCTATCTTGATTATTTCCTTTCTTCTTTTTGGTTTCGGTTTTCCTTGATTTTTTTTTTTTTTTTTTTTTTGGTTTTTAGAGGCAGGAGCTTAGATTCTTGATATTGATACCACTCTTATTTTATAATATAAACATTCAGTGATGTAAGTTTCTTAGCACTGCATTAGCTGCATCCCACAATTTTGATATGTTGTATTTTTGTTTTCATTTCAAAAAAATTTTTTTCATTTGTCATTACTCTTGAGACTTCTCCTTTGACCCATAGGTTATTCAGAAGTATGTTGTTTAATTTCCAGGTGCTTGAAGATTTTCCCATCATTTTTCTTTTATTGATTGCTCAGTTTTTCCATTATGTTTAGACAACATGTTCTGTATATATACATAGTAGTATGTTTGGGAATCCATTGATATTGTCCATCTTGTTGACTGTTTCAATACTTCTAAAGAACGTGTATTCTGCTTTTGTTGGGTTGTGTGTTCTAATTTCAATTAGATCCTGATGGTTGGTAGTGTTATTCACTTCTTCTGTATCCTTGCTGATAATCTGTCAGGTAATTTCTAAATGAGGGGTTTATGCCATCTGATATAATTGTGTTTCTTTTTATTTTTCCTTTTAGTTTTATAGTTTTTTGCTTCAGGTAAACTGAAGCATTCTTATTGGTGCCTACATATTTAGTATTATAATGTTTTCTTGGTGCACTGACTTATTTTTATCAGTATGTAATGTCTCTTTCCATTCCTGGTAAGTTTCTTTGCTCTGCAGCCTGCTTTATCTATTAATTATATAGCATTCATTCTTCCTTTTGATTAGAGTCTTTCCATCTGTGAACTTTCAACTTGACTGCACTGTTTTATTTGAAGCGAGTTGTTGCAGCGAGCATATAGTTGTTTAACACTGTAGCTTTTTGTTGCGCTTGTTGTTTTAAATCCACTCTATCAATCTCTTTCATTTAATTGATGTATTTAGGCCAATTGCAAGTTATGTAATTTGTAATATGTTAGGGCTAAAGTGTCCCGTTTTCTTTTTTGTTTTCTATTTGTTCTCTTTATTTTCCATCCCTCTGTTTTATTCTTGACTTCTTTAGGTTACTTAAACATTTTTTAGAATTCTATTTTGATTTATCTATAGTTTTGGGGTTTTTTTAGTGTATCACTTTCTATATATCTCTTTTATAGAAGTTTCTGTGTGTTCTTGAGTACACATTCATAATTTATTAGAGCCTCCTGGTGTTGACATTTTAGTGATTACCATGTGTTGGGAGTAAAGTTTTGTGTAGCTGTAAAGGGTAGAATAAGGGATATTTAGGTTAGTGGTACAGTTCTATGGCCACGCATCTGTGTTTGCTAATGTAAAATCAGCAAACAATTTTCTTCTTTCAATTAGACAAGTTATTTCTTTCTATAAACATTAACTTCATGACCCTTAAGTATAGAAATTATTACTCTTCATTTGCAATAAATATACTGTTTTAAAATTATTTGAAATAGTTTCAAATTTACAGAAAACTTGCAAGTATAACGTAAAGAATTTTTTTCTGTGCCATTTGTGAATAGATTGTCAGATACTCTACAAACAAGTACATTCTTATATATAACCACAGTACAACCATCAGAATCAGGAATTATCATTGACACTTCAATTTTGTCCTCAAACCCTTTTCCAATTTCACCAATTGTCCCAATTGTGTCCTTTATGATAAAGGAGTTGGAGTAGTTCCTCAGGTTTTCCTTGACTTTCATGACCTCAAAACGTTTGAGGATTATAGGCTGCTAATTTTGTAAAACATTCCCTGATTTAGGTTTGTGTAGTATATTCTCTTCATTCAATTCTACAGAAATATCACAGAAGTGACATTCTTCTTACTGCATCTTATTAGGTAGTATTCAATATCAGTTTGTACTATTAGTGTAATGCAAAATTTTGATCATCCAACCACAGTGGTATTAACAAGTTTTCTTTACCGGAAAGTTAATTTTTTCCTGTACTCTATAAGTACATCGTAGGGGAGGAATCTAAATACCTTGCGAATATGCTGTTTCTAATTGAACTTTCAAATAATTAACTTTAAAATTGATATTTGATATGGATGAAAGCTTTCCTATTTTTCTCAGTGGATTATAATCCATTAATATCATGACTTATTTAGGTGCTAAAATTGTCCTAAATGTACGCAGTGGAGCCCCATCAATCTGACTTGTATGTCCTGTGTCATGTCCCTGTTATTCCTTGAAGACTTCCTTCTTCCTGAACAAGTCATTCCAGTTTCACATGAATTTTTTTTCTGCACCAGCCCTGGAATCAGCCATTTGTCCAAAGAACTCTGGTTCCATTTAGCATAAAAGGGCATTTAGAAATTGAAATCTGGGCACTAGAAGGTATCATTGCTCTTTGTGTGTTACTGACTCCACCCTTTTTCAGTGGCAAAAGCTAGGGAATATTCTTTATACAGTTATAGCAAAGACTAATTAAGACAATAATGCATGTTAAGTGCCTGGTCCAGTGTCTGACACATTTTCTTGATCTTATTTTTCTTTTCCTGTAAAATACTAGCATATGCCCTTTACTTGGTCCATTTTTTTCAGTTTTTCATTATCTGCACTGCTGTCAATTTCTTTCTGCCACTGTTCAGCTGCGTGGCGTAGCTTGTAGACTTGTATATTCAAACCCTGATTGCAAATGCATGTCCTGAAAGCATATTCTTTCCTGGCATAGAGATTAAGGATATAGGAGAAATCACACAGGTTAGACCAAAGGAATACAAACATATATTTAAATAAGGTGAACAGTCCATTTGAAATTCTGGCAAACTAGAACACACTGAGCTAAATTGGCCAGTTACCACCCATCTCCAGCAAATTTTGGCTATAGGAGAATATTTGACCAATATTGCCAGGTCTGCTTGTCACTTTTCAAAAAACTCTGGATATTAAGTGAAGTTTACCAATTTTAAATGTTGGCAATTAATTACTTTATTTGACTTTAACATTTTATAGTCCAAAAAATACATATCTGTACTTTAAGACTTTTTACATAAAGCACAGGAAATATTTACAGTTGAGTGAGTTAAAGTTATCAGAAGAATAACTACTGTTTTTATTCTTTTTTGCTTACAAACTACTATACTTCAAATGTTAGCCAAAAATTACTATTTGTCTATTTGAGAAACATTAATTTAGTCCTTATTATATGTGAGGTGCAGTGCTACACAATGCAGTGGGTAGACAGACTAAAACAACTGGATTTTCTCTCCTCAGTATATCACAATGTTGTAAGGTGAAAGATAAGTATGCATAAAAAAATAGAAAAAAAACAAAAAGAGAAGCAGTCCTTTAACTAAGCTAAAACATATTACAGTTATAATATAACAGAGAACTACGGTATTTCAGATTAGAGAGCATATTTTGTGTTAAAGAGATTGAGCTGAAAAGAGAAATAATGTTTCATGAGTATAGTAATTAAACTGATTTCTTAAACATTAAGTAAAATTAAGATTGAGGCAAAGAGGTCAGTATGCAAAAACATTGAGGTGGGGAGGTAGGAAATATAGGGAGGGTTTATAAGGTAAAGTTATTTGTGTTGGGTCTGAAAGTATGTAAGTTTGCATGTAGACCATTAATATTCAACTCTGTTTTAACCTGACAGTGGAGATCAAGTAGCAGATAGTATAACAGAAGTGGTTATTAATGTAAGAAAAATAGGATAATATGAGAGATTATTTAGAAGTAAAATCATTGATCATTTAAATTGAACAGGGGTTTGGAGAACTGGAAAAGATGTAGCTTGGTTAAAAATGACTACAATTTTCAGTTCTAAGTGATGATGAGATGAATGTTCTTAACACACCCAGGGTGATGAAAAGGCGAAGCTAATTTGTGAGGGGCAAGATGGTCCATTCGTATTTTAAGCACATTTGAAATGTAGGTGTAAATAATTCATTAATTCATCTGTTTTTTGGAAACTTATTGAGTAACTACTATACAAAATGCTGGATCTTGGCAATGCATACACAACAGCCAAATGAGAACAAATTTTGTCCAAGGAACTTATGGTATATAAATGCCATAATGGAGATATGCTTAGGATTTAGTTGAACCCTGGGAGTGGACAGGTAGATCAGGAAGAAGGGAAGTCTGGGAGAGCTCTCTGGGGAGGCAACTTTTGGAGTTTAAACATCTGAATCTGGGTTGAAAGTGTTGTGTGCTAATCTCGGGATTTTGCTTTATTCTGAAACTTATTTGAGAACACTAAAGTAGTTCAATCTGAAAGTAAAAGAATCAGATTTATATCTTTATAAGATATCTCTGGCTATGCTATACATAATTGATTGTGGGTGCAATATACCATTTGTTAATCCTGGTTGCAAACAATCATAAAATAGAATATTTTCCTATTACTTTAAGCTTATTATTACCACACATTCACTCAGTAAAGCAAACATGCATATAAATAAATGGTTATTAATTGTGCAACTACTATAAATTAAACATACATGTAGTACAAAATAATAAAACCATTGGAGTAATGGGTTAGGCCTTACTTGGTCATGAAAGATGGCTGAGAAGGTAATATATATGTTTAAATCTGAAAGATAAAAATGATGTAGCCATGTAAAGAGATGTGTGTATTCTAGGAAGTAGAAATAGTACATGCAAACATCCTGAGATTCATGATATTCATGCTGTGTTTTGAAAACATTATTCCTTTTTTTTTGACTGGTAAGTGGATCATAACCCTCGGCACAGTGTTGTCTGCACCACGCTCAGCCAGTGAGCATACTGGCCATCCCTATACAGGATCCAAACCCACAGCCTCGGTGCTACTAGTGTCGCACTCTCCCGAGTGAGCCATGGGGCTGGACCTGAAAACATTATTGTTAAATAAGGCCACTTTTCAGAAACCAGTCTTATCTGTAGGGACCTTGGCAGCTGACAAAGCTCACCTGTAGACCTTAAAGGGTTGCTAGTTTTAGAGTGGCAGCCACCTTCTATTTCCTTTTTTCTTTTCCCTCTCTAACCACAAATTTAACAGAAGTAAGACAGTATTAAAAATTTCCAGTTTGCTGTCAAGCCCCAAGTAAAAGAAAACAAGCTAATTTCACATTTAGGTAGGGGCACTTAATATTTTATCCCCCCCAATTTTTGCTAATGGAATAAATTCTAGAGACCATCAAGAAGAAAAAATATAATCAAACATACACAAACAGTAATTTTACAAATGGTTTCTGAGGATTGACTGAAATCTATTCATGTGACCCTGAAGACATGTTAAAACCCTAACACCTCAAACACTGAAAAGAAACAACAGCCAACCTAACCAAAATTCAGTAGAGGGAAAGGAATAAAAAAGACCAGAACAGAAGTGAATGAATTAGAGTTAAAAAAAAAATCAGTAAAACAAAGCTGTTTTTTTGAAAAGATAAACAAAATTGACAAACATTTAGCTAGAATAATGAAAAAAAAAGAGAAGACACAGATAAATAAAATCAGAAATGAAAAAGGAGACATTACAACTGATACCACAGAAATACAAAGGATCACAAGAGACTACTATGAACAACTATAAGCAAACAAACTGGAAAACCTAAAAGAACTGGGTAAATTTCTGGACATATGCAATTCACGAAAGTTGAATCATGAAGAACTAGAAAACCTAAACAGACCAATATTGAGTAATGAGATTGAAGTAGTAATAAAAAGTATCCTAACAAAGAAAATCTTAGGACCAGATGGCTTTACTGCCAAATCCTACCAAACATTTAAAGAACTAATACCAATTCTTCTCAAACTCTTGCAAAAAATTCAAGAAGGGGGAATATTTCCAAACTCATTTTTTGAGAACAACATTAACCTCATACCAAAACTAAGTAAAGACACAATAACAACAACAACAATAAAAACTACAGATCAATCTCTAATGGCACAGATACAAAGATCCTAAACAAAATGCTAGCAAACAGAATCCAGAAACACATTTAAAAAATCAAGTGGAATTCATCCCAGGGATGCAAGTATGGCTCAGTATGTGCAAATCAATAAACTTAATCCTTCACATTGATAGAATAAAGGAAAAGTACCATATGGCCATTTCAATAGATGCATAAAAGCCATTTAATAAAATCCAATACCCCTTTATGGTAAGAACACTCAATGAGTTAGGTATAGAAGGAATGTACCTCAACACAATAAAGGCCATATATGACAAACCCATAGCTAATATCATACTGAATGAACAAAAATTGGAGACTTTTCCTCTATCTAAGATCTGGAAGACAACAAGGATGCCATCTTCCCCCGCTCTTCTTTGACATAGTACTGGAAGTCCTAGCCTGTGTAGTAAGACAAGAGTAAGCAATAAAGGGAATTCAAGTCAGAAAGGAGGAAGTTGAACTTTTCTTATTTGCAGATGACATGATCCTACACATAGAAAACACAAAGATGCTACCAAAAATTATTAGAATGAGTGAATTCAGCAAAGTGGCAGGAGACAAAATCAACACACGAACATAAATATCTTTCCTGTATGCTAACAATGAAATTGCTGAAGAAAAAATTTAAAAAGTAATACCATTCACAGTAGCTACTGAGAAATGAAACACTAGAAGTAAATTTAACAAAGGAGATGAAAGACCCCTACAATGAAAACTATAAAACATTGATAAAAAAATTGAAGAGGACACAAATAAATAGAAAGATATCCCATGTTTATAGGTTGGAAGAATTAACATCATCAAAATTTCCATATTACCCAAAGCAATCTACACATTATCTCAATCACTATCAAGATATCAATGACATTCTTTGTAGAAATAGAAAAAAAAAAGATCTTAAAATTTGTATGGAACCACAAAAGACCCCATAAAGCCAATGCAATCCTGAACAAAAGAACAAAGATGTAGGTATCACATTTCCTGACTTCAAAATATAATACAAAGCAATAGTAACCAAAACAGCTTGGTACTGGCTTAAAAATAGACAAATAGAGCAATGGTCAGAATAAAGAGCCCAGAAATAAACACACGTACTTATAACCAACTGATTTTTGACAAAGGTGCCAAGAATATACAATGAAGAAATGGCAGCCTCTTTAATAAATAGTGCTGGGTGTTCATGCAGCACATTGACAGTAGCTCCCCATCTCTCACCATACACAAAAACCAACTCAAACTTAATGAAATACCTAAATCTAAGATGAGAAACTATGAAACTACTGAAAATGTGAAAATATTTAAGTATTCAGACCTAGCTATGTCACTACTGGGTATATACCCAAAGGAAATGAAATCAATATATCAAAAAAAAAAAAAAAAGCACCTACATTCTTACATTCATTGCAACACAATTCACAATAGCCAAGAGATGGAATTAACCTAAATACTCATCAATGGATGAATGGATTAAAAAAACTCCAAAATACTGTGGTATATGTACACAATGTAATACTATTCAGCTATAAAAATAAAAGATATCCTATCATTTGCAGCAACATGGATAGAACTGGAAACCATTATGTTAAGTGAAGTTAAGTCAGGCACAGAAAGACATATACTGAACGATCTCACACCTATGTGGAATCTAAAAGACTTTTAAAAAGTGTTTCTCATAGAAGTAGAGAGTAGAATAATGGTTACTGGAGGCTGTTTGGGGAGGGGTGTGGGGAAGAGGAAAAGTGGTGGACTAAAGGAAACAAAACTATGCTATCTACCCTAAGTGAACAATTGTGCAGTATAGTGACATGTATAAACAATACACTAAGCCCCACAAAAATGTACAATTAAATGTTAAAATTTAAAAAAAGATAAAAAAGAATCTTACTGCTAATTACTATAAGGAAATAATATCAAAATAATGTATTTGCGGGCCGGCCCCGTGGCGCACTCAGGAGAGTGCGGCGCTGGGAGCGCAGCGATGCTCCCATCGCGGGTTCGGATCCTATATAGGACTGGCCGGTGTGCTCACTGGCTGAGCGCGGTGCGGGCGACACCACACCAAGGGTTGAGATCCCCTTACCAGTCACGAAAAAGACACACACACACAAAAAATGTATTTGCATTATTCTAAAACTTGGGGTATTTTCCATCATATCGGATATATTTTCTTTTAATGAGTTTCTGATTTTAAATCAAAGACAAAATCTAGCTAAGAAAATACATATAACTTCATACTAATGTTTTATTAAAAGAATTTCATCAGAATTATTCTAGCTAATTTTATAGTGATGAACCAACTTCAAGAAATTTTATTTTATTTATTTACTTTATTTATTTATTTATTTTTAAAAGATGACCGGTAAGGGGATCTTAACCCTCGACTTGGTGTGCACAAGCCTCAGGCTGCTTCTACTCATCGTGGAAAGCAGCAGCAGACAGGCAGAGGATGTAAGGAAATCACATGGTGAGAGGAAGCTACAGAGAGAGGAGAGGCTCTAGGGTCCTTTAAACAATCAGCTGTTGGGGGGAACTAACAGCAAGAACTCACTCACTAACTGCCCCCTTCCCACACACAGGGAGGGTATTAATCTATTTATGAAGGATCTACTGCCTATGACCCAAATAACTCCCAACACTGCCACATTGAGGATCAGATTTCCTCATGCGTTTTGGGGGAACAATGTCCCCAAACTCTGTCATTCTGCCCCTTGCCCCCCAAAACTCATGTTCCTCTCACACAATACAATCATTTCATCCCGATAGTCCCAAAAGTCTTAGCTTGTTCTAGCACCAACTTAAAAGTCCAAAGTTGAAAGTGTCTTCTGAAACTAAAGGTAAAATTCCTTCTTGCTGTGAACTGTAAAAATCGAAACCCAAATTTATCTACTGTCAAGGCACAATGGTGGCACAGACACTAAGTACACACTCCGATTCCAAAAGAAAGGAATAGGCCAGAAGAAAGGAGAAACAGGCCTCAGTCAAGTCCAAAACCCAGCAGGGCAAACATTAAATCTTTTTTTTTTTTTTTTTTTT
>NW_007729698.1:343003-357484 GCF_000696425.1 Galeopterus variegatus
ACCAAGTTTACAGAAGTTTATTGACTAAAACACAGCAATTTTCAAGAGAATGCAATATAATATAGACTTTTTATAATGAATCATTAATGACATCCAGCACAATTATGTGTTATTAGACATGCAAGGAAATGGAAAAATGAAAAAAATGAAAATTTACTTTCATTAAGCAAAAAAAAAAAAAAAAAAAAGTTAATAGAAAATAATTATGAGATGGCCCAGGTTTGGAATTTATCTTATAAAGACACAGTAAATCAGCTATTATAGATATGTGCATAAAATTGAATAAATAATTTTATAAAATTAAAGAAATATATGGCAAAAGAATCTCAAAATACAAATGGAAATTATAGGAAATAAAATTAAAATTAAAGAATTAAAATAAAAAATAAATTATTAGTTGGCCTTAATAGCAGTTTGGACATGACAGGAGAAAAGTTCAGTAAACTTGAAGACCAAAGAATAGATGGACAATCCTCTGTGAGAAAACTGATGTGTGTATATAGTGTGTATGGAGAGGGTAGCTGGTAATATGACTTGGATGATACGTCACAGCCACTTTTGAGATCACACTAGAAAGTTTATTCTGTTTAGTTTGGAATAGTGTTAGAAGTAAAGGCTAAGGAAATATGCTGACAAAAACAATGCTTGGGAGACTTAAAAAACAAAGCAGAGATGGTGAAGTCAGTGTGAAAGACAAAAACCTGCTGTTTGGGACAGAAGCAATGAAGCTTCTGAATTTATCAAACTTGGAATAGAAGAAAATTTGAAACGGAGAAATTCAGGAATCAGTGACCCAAATTTCTTGCCTTGGTTATCTGGATGTATGAAAAATTTAATTTGCTCAAAAAATATGTTTTAATAACCTACCACATATCAGGAACTGTTTATGGTTTTGAATATCTAGCAGTAAACAACATAGTCAGAAATTCCTGCCTTTATAGAGATTTTACATGGTAGAAAAGACAAAACATAATCATACAAATCATCTATATTTATACAATATAAATGTAAGTTAGTATAAACTGAAACTCAATCAACTATGAGACCTAGAAAAAAGTAAAAATATAGTCATATGACATTAGTAAAAATTCTCTGAAGTATTATTCAGGAGTAATTAACATACATTCGCTTACTTATTTTGGTCACTGTGAGTGTACCTGGACTGCATAATAGCAAAAAAAAAAAAACAAAAACAAAAACAAAAAATAAAATTTAGCAACACCTAATAATCACTGTAGCAATTTTACTTAGAGAAATTAACTCTGGAAAATAGTCAATTAGGTGTACAAAAGATTGCAGTTTACAAATTTGAAGAAGCAGAGAGCCTAAATGTCTAAAAATAAATTATTGTTTTCAAAACACATCAGTACAAAATCTACAAAACTCTGATAAGAGAAGTCCAAGAAGAACTTAATAAATGGAGAGGTATTCAATGTTCAGGGTTAGAGAGACTCAATATTATTACATTGTTCGTTCTTCCCCAAAAGATCTATAGATTTAATAAAACCCTAATCAAAGTCCAAGCAAGTTATTTTGTGAATATTGACAAACAGATTCTAAAGTTTAAATGAAAAAGCAAAATACCCATACAAAGCAACACAGTATTGAAGGAGAAGAACAAAGTTGGAGGACTGACACTACCAGACCTCAAGACAATATAAGGCTACAGCATATATGACAATGTGGTAGTGGCAGAATAATAAATAAATTAATCATTGAAACAGAATAGGGGGCCAGATATATACCCAGATAAATATTCAACTGATGTTTCACAGAGGAGCAAAGGCAATATAATTGAATAAAGATAGTCTGTTCAACAAATGGTGTTGAAACATGCAAAAAAAAAAAAATGAAACTAGACACAAACATTACTCTCTTCACAAAAATTAACTGTAATATATCATAGGCCTAAATGTAAAATGCAAAATAATAAAATTTCTAAATAATAATGTAGTATGAAACCTAGATGCCCTTCTGTATGGTGATGACTTTTTAAGTACAACACCAAAGGCACAATCCGTAAGAGAAATAACTGATTAGTTGAACTTCAGTAAATTAAAAACTTCTTCTCTGCGAGAAGCAATTCCAAGAGAGTAATACAAGCCACATACTGGGAGAAAATATTTGTAAAAGACACATATGAAAAAGGACAGTTATCCAAAATAAGCAAAGAATGCTTAAAACTCAAAAATAAGAAAACAAAAACCCAATCAAAAAATGAGAAAAAGACCCGAACAGACACCTCCTCAATGAAGATATACTGATGGCAAATAAGCACATGAAAAGATGCTCCATGTCATATGTTATCAGGGAAATGCATGTTAAAACAACAATGAGATACCACTACATGGCTACAAGAGTTGCCAAAATCCAGAACACTGACACCAACAAATGCTGACAAGATGTGGAGCAACAGGAACTCTCATTCATTGCTGGTTTGAATGCAAAATGGGATAGCCACTTTGGGAAGGGCATTTGGGCAGTTTCCTACAAAAGTAAACATATTGTTACAACACAATTCAGCACGCACACTCTTTGGTTTTATCCAAAGGTGGTGAAAACTGATGGCCACACAAAACCCTGCACATGGATGCTTATAGCAGCTTTGCTCATAATTGCCAAAATTTACAAACAACAAAGGTGCCCCTCAGTAGGTGAACTGATAATCTGTGGGATATCCAGACAATGGAATTTTTCACTGTTGAAAGGAACTATCAAGCTATGGAAAGACATGGAGGAGCATTACATGGATATTATTTAGTGAAAGAAGCCTTTCTGGGGCCGGTCCTGTGGCGCACTTGGGAGCGCAGCGATGCTCCCACTGCGGGTTCAGATCCTATATAGGGATGGCTTGTGCGCTCACTGGCTGAGCGCGGTGCAGACCACACCAAGCCAAGGGTTGTGATCCCCTTGCCGGTCACAAAAAAGACAAAAAAAAAAAAAAAAGCTTTTCTGAAAAAGATGCATACTGCATGACACCAACTGTAGGACATTCTTGAAAAGGCAAATCTATGGAGACAGCAAAAAGATCAGTAATTGCCACAGGTTGGGGTGTGGAGTGATGATGAGATGGAGCACAGGGGATTTTTAGGGTAGGAAAACTACTACATATGATAATATTTTTTTAATGGTGGGTATATGTCATTATGTATTTGTCCAAACCCATAGGATGCACAGCATAGAGAGTAAACCCTAATGCAAACAATGAACATTGGGTGATTATGATGTGCCATTGTAGGTTCATCAGTAATAACAAATGTACCATTCTAGTGGGGGATGCTGATAGTGGGGGAGGCTGAGAATTTGTGGGCTAGGGGGTATATGGAAACCTCAAGACCTCTGTCTCTCAATTTTGCTTTGAAATTAAACTGCTGCAAAAAATTGTCTTTTTAAAAAAAACACATTGGTACAATTATACTAATATTTCCCAATACTCTGCTAATCAACCTGAGGATCTTGATAAAGCTACAGATTTCCCTCCCTCCTTTACCTAAACTAAATGAGTCAGCATTTTCTGGAGGTGAATCCTGAGAAACTGTATTTTGAAAGCTGCCTGCCCCTCAAGAGATTTTCATGCAGGAGCAGTAACTGATACACACAATGCAATGCTATGTGGACATCAAAAAGTTTATAGCAGAATAATTGATGACATATAAAATATCAACATCTAAAATATAACACACTATTATGCAAAAGAAGAGGACCAAGAAGTATGTACATCATAATATAGTTCTGTTACATGTAAGAAACACACACACACAGTTTCACACAGTAGTTTTTATAACATTAAACGGAACAACATATTTAAACAATAATTATTATAATGATTGCAAATTAAGATATAATGAAAAATATTTAACAATTTACACCTAGAAGCCTATGACATGATATGTAGTTGTTTCCTTTTCTCTTGTTTTAACTGTAAAAACTTAACTGAGAGAAAGAGTTCTTTTTAATTGCATCCTGAGGAAGGCTATATTTTAGAATTGTAAACAACTACAGGATCACATATTTAAAAACAGTAGTCTGAACCACAATTTTGACTTGAAGATCAGACTAAGAGTGATATTTGGTAGCTGGCTATTTGGTTCATTCTAGTAACGTAGCTAAAGAATAACTCGAGTTATGGAGATTCACATCCCTGCTCTCAGTAAACTTGCAGAATGATTGCAAGCTTCTTAAACTCTATTGTTTCTCTCATCCTTAAGGCTGTTTTCCTGTGCAGAAAGATCTCATGTATACAAAGCCATTAAGGTGAGACTCAAAATGAAAACTTAATAGAAGGTAGAAGAGAATACAGACAGAAGATATCAGTGAAGTACAAAATAATCCTCAAAACTCCTGATCAGCAATTATTTAAGTCAAAACCATTTTCATTTATGCTTTGAAATATGACTGTGACATTATGGAGGCAATTTATTGTAAACTATATAAACTCTAATTTATAAAAAATGTTTGGCAAATAGAAACTTCCAGTTAAATTATTTCGATCAACATAGATTGATCTACAGAAAATGTGTAAGATGTAATTTCAGAAAAACAGCATACAACAAAATAATTATATTTGGGGTGAGTAAAGATTACTTCTGGATGCTGAGCTGCCTTGAAATATCAGTGTCATGAGCCTCCTCTGTTCTCCTTGTAGAAGTACTACACTCAATAAGGGTAATGAGGATTAAGAACCAATTCTGTGACTTACTCAGGGAAGCAATTACATAATAGGTTTTACTGTTTAGTTTTATTTACATCTCTTTTGTTTATAGATTTGTATTTAGCGGGATATGGACTGAATAAAATTTTCTTAGAAATATGTGTTATTGTTTACTCAGAGATATTAGTTATTGATGGTCCTACATTATAAGTTGAAAAATATTGATTTATTTTATTCAATAAGAAAACAGAACAAAACACTTAGTGGACTCACTTGCTTTGAAAAATTATTAGACAGCTTTCCCCAGTTCATTTCCATCTGTGCTCCCGTGTAGAATCAAAAAGGGTGGATCACTGATGAATGCCTTGTGAGTCTTTAAAATTTTAAGACAGAAATTTTTGTTATGAGATATTTGGGCATATTACCAAGGCCTGTTCAACAGTGATTGCTAAATAAATGAGGTAGGCAGTATTGCCAAGGCAGGCATGAAGTGAGTTTAGAAGCAGATAGAACAGAAATTGAATCTAAATCTGAAATTCTGGCTGTTTGACCTAGGTAAAGTTATTTAACTTTTCTAAATATCACTATACATCTCTGAAAAGACAAAAGAATGAAACAAAACACAAGATAAAAAGCACTTAGGTTGCTTAGCTCTTTGTGATTGTGAGTGGTGAGGTAAGAGTCCCCCAAATTGCTTGACTCAGAATTGGCTCTCAATAAATGAGTTATATGTTTTTTTTTATTTTTTGAAAGTACAGTGGTATTATAAAAGGAGGGCATCTCATTTCATTTTTAACATCTGTGTGACCTTGTGTAAAAGTCACTTAACTTCTCTGAACCTTCATTCTCTCACATTAAAAGAGAGAAATAACACTTACCCAAGTTGTGACTCTAAGATGTAGACCTTTGCTATTCTCAAATTCAGTTTCCTTAAGCCTAAAATGAAAATGGTTTTACTAAGATCAATATTCATTCGTAAGAATAAAATTCAAAATTATTCGTATGTAATTATAATTTAAGTTATGTGTCTATATGTTTATGAACATATTGTAATATATATTTAATATATGCAACATTTATCTTAACATTAAAAATACACAAACGTTTAATAGATTTTTTTCCTTTTTCTTGTTAATTGCGATTCCACAAATGACACCAATACCTTTTAATGTAAGGAAACTAGAGAATGTAATGACATGTACGTTCTTTCTGGTCAGGCTTCAGAAAAGAAAATTATGTTGAATGTTAAGAAATACCTCAAAGTCGTTTCAATTTCCTGGCATTTTAATAGTTACATGTCATGAAAAAATATCAAAATTCTTCTGCAATTATTTTTATGCTGGAAAAATAGCCTTAGATAACATTGAGATGGATGGATTTTGATGCAGGAAGACAGTGATAAGAGTGGAAGATTTGAGGAATAAAGCTGGTTTAAAGTTATCTTTCTGCACTGTATCATTTGAGTTCTTGTTGCCTGAGAGCCTTCTGCTTAACACTCTGCTTTATATAGGACTGCCAAATTCAAGTGTGATATTCTTCTCAAACCCTTCTTAGTAATTAAATGAAGAATCATCTCAGAAAAAATTAGAACCGCCAAACTTGAAGTCTTAGCTAACCCAAGGGAAATAATTTCACCTCAACTTTCAGAATAAGCATGGCTAACTATCACTCTGATTAAGGTGGCTCCATTGCTATTAATTTTCTTATTCAAACTCAGGGCAACTTGGTTACAATGATGTCACAGTTTTACATTATGTAGGTTGATAAGATGCTGATTCTATGAGTAAAGTAAAAGTGGCTTATTCATTCTATATTATACCATAACGTGAGTGGTATATTAAGCTGTCATGTTGTTATAGACTTTTATAATAAAATGCCAGAAATAAAGTGCCCTACATCTAACTTTTAAGTGTTCAGTGACAAGAATAATTCACTCTGTGTGTGTTATTTCAATTTATAATTGTCTATTATTATTTATGGCTGCTTAATATAGCTTCCTAAAATCTTCAACAGAGAAGCAAAATGAAAACAAACTGTTTTCAAAAGTAGTTTGGTTTAGAAGTTAAATGAGGTTGGTTGACTAAAGTCACAAAGGTCTAATAGTGTTGCTTAATGATGGTGATAAAACTGTCATAAATACTGCTGAAAGGCCTATATAAATGCAAAGTAGTGGCTGCAGTGGTGACAGAACAAAACTGAATATACCGTTTACTTTGACTTTTTATGTTTGACTTCTCTGTTCTTGGCTGACTTGACAATGTTACAGCGTTGCAATATCTGGTCCTCTTTACCCCTGTTGACATCGACATCCCTGCATGTTTATGCTTATGTGGCACACAGTTAAAGGTTTGCCACACTACTCAGTTGTTAAGACTGAGATCTTCAGAGACTGTGTGGCCACCTTTCAATCCTGGGCTGTTTGTTTTTATTTTCTTACAATAATAAAAAAGATTTGGAAAAAAAACGGGATTAATGTCACTGTTGCTCCAACCTTTAAACTGCAATGACTTATGACTTCAATGCTGCAAAATGCTCAGCATGCAGTTGAGACCCAGAAGGTGTAGCTTTTCCATTGATGGATAGAAAAAAGCACAGTCTCTAGAACAATGACCTCAAAAGGCCCAAGATGATTTCAAAAATACTTAATCTCTTAAATCTTAGGTATTAAAAATAGTTTTTCATTTTTCTATAAGATGTCAGAAGTAGTTAATTTGGTGAGTATATTTATAACCAACTTTGATGAAATTTATTTTCTTTGTAGTTACTAAAATAAGACAGTTAAATGAAGGTTTTCCATTTATCAGTATTCATGTTATGAAACTGTGCTAACAGTCACTAGCTTATATTGCATGGTACTGCCATTCCTTTCATTGTATAGTTTATTATAATAATTAGCCTCCTTTTTATCCAGCCCCTTCATACTCCGGTTTAAAACTATTACCTTTCTAATGGGGAAATGACCTGTGGTTTTGCTGCAATAATGGAAATGTCATTTAAAAAACTGTAGGGATCATGACTGATATTTAAAATGTCAATTTATAATTCTGTATATAAAGGACTAAGTTATTTCTCTTCAGCTATACAAGCACCGTGCCATGTTCTCCCAATTTGAAAACTGCAAATCACAGAGCAATTGACATCCATATTACTTCCAAAAGTAAATATGATTTTGCATAGAAGATAGAGATTAGAATGATAACAAAGGGGGGAATGTACTTCTCAAATGATTAGCTCTGCCTTTTTGGTTCCATCCAGGATGATTTTCCTTTTTACTGGCTTCAATAAGCACAAGAGATGTGATGTATACTGAGCAAACCTGAGCCCCTAGATATGCCAAGATGACACTATCATAAGGGAATTTTATTACCTTACACAAATAAGGTTAGATATTTCCACATGTCAATCAGAATTACATGTTTTATAACCTCCGACTTGAATACATTTGGTAGCGAGTAAGGTTCCCAAAGATGTTCTGCAACTGAATGTGTGTCAAGGAATAGACATGTGATTTTCAAATTAATTCATGCTTTATTGTTTGAAATGGTATTGCAGTGGATTGAATGATGCTTCCCAAAGTCATTAAAGTTTAATCTCCCTGTAATTGTTGAGGGTGGGAAATCCTATTATTGTAATTGAAAAATGGAGCCTTGAAGAGGTGAATAGATTTTGAGGACCATGCCATAGTAAATTGAATAATAAGTTGATAGTTTAATGGTGATCATGGGTGTGGTTCTGAGGGCTGTAAAAGGAGAGAGCATGGGGAACTGTCTCTCTCTGTGCTCTGCCACTCTGTCATATGAGACCCCCAGTGTCATTGTAAGCATCAATGAGGCCTTCACCAGATGTGCTCCCTGGAATTTGGACTTCCCAGCCTCTGAAACTGTAAACAATAAATTTCATATTCTTATAAATTACCCAGTTTCAGGTATTTCTGTTATAAGCCACAGAAATGGACTGATACAAAAAATTGGGACCAGAGAAGTGGGGTGTTGCGTATAACAAATACTTGAAAATGTGAAAGCAGCTTTGGAATTGGGTGTTAAACAAAGGTTGGAGGAGTTTGGAGGACTCATGAGAAGATAAAAAGATGAGGGAAAGTTTGGAACTTCTTAGAAACTGGTTAAATGGTGGTGAGCAGAATGCTGTTAGTAATATGGACAGAAAACACCATTTTGGAAGATCTCAGACAGAAATGAGAAAGAGATTTTGGAAAATGGAACAAAGATCATCACCCTTACTATGAACTGGCAAGGAACTTGGCTGCATTCTGTTCATGCCCAAACGTTTTACAGAATATGCAACATCAAGGTGCTGACACAGGGTATTTGGCAGAAGAAATTTCTTAGCAGCAGAACATTCAAGAAGTTGCATGGTTACTTGTAACAGCCTGTGCTGAGCTATGGCAGAAAAAGCATGAACTGACGTGAGAACTTATAATTCAAACAAAAGTAGAGGGCAAAAATTAGAAAAATTTTAGCCTGGGCACAAAAGCAAGGTAGTAGTCCAGTGACTATTTGCTAAGGAGATTAGTA
This sequence comes from Galeopterus variegatus, assembly GCF_000696425.1. Taxonomy (NCBI): domain Eukaryota; kingdom Metazoa; phylum Chordata; class Mammalia; order Dermoptera; family Cynocephalidae; genus Galeopterus; species Galeopterus variegatus. Next base: position 352,187 of record NW_007729698.1, read on the forward strand.
CAGAAGAAAGGGATTGTCAAGAGAAGAGAAAAAAGACCCCAGACTTGTAGAGCTACCAGCATGTAATGGCATCCTGTGAGAGGTGAAGTGTGGCCCGAGACCAGAAAACCCACAGGAGTGGAGCTACATGAGGACTTGGAGGCCCAACTCCTGCACCAGTGTGTGGAAGATGTTGAACATGGTGATTCACCAGCTTCGAGATTATTGGCTGTCCTGCTGGGTTTCAGACTTGTTTAGGAACTGTTACACCTTTCTTTTAGCCTATTTCTCCCCTTTAGAACTGGAAAGTGTACCCTTTGTTTGTCATACCATTGTATCTTGGAAGTAGATAACTTTGTTTTGATTTCAAAGATGGGACTTTGAACTTTCGACTTTTGATTTGAAAAAAGTTAAGACTTTTGGGATGAAATGACGATAATTGCATGTGCAAAGGAGATGAGCTTTGGGGGGCCGGGGTGGAATGCCATGGACTGAGTGGACCCCCAAAGTCATTGAAGCTTAATTCCCATTGTAACTGTTAAAGTGAGAAATTCTATTACGGTAATTGGAAAGTGGGGCCTTAACAAGGTGATTGGATTGTGAGGACTGTGCCCTAGTAAATGAAATCATAAGTTGACAGTGTAATAGTGGTTGTGGGCATGGTTCTGAGGGATTTCAAAGGAGGGCACATGAGGAGCTCTCTCTATCTGTGCTCCACATTCTGCTATGTGAGACCCCAGTGTCACTGTCAGCTGAAATTTACCTTGCAATGGTTCTGCTATAGATGGGTTTGTCATGAAAATACACTCCTGCAGATTTGCTTATATTTACGGAATTGGCATATTTGAATTTTTCATTTATTTTTCTTGTCTAAAAGCAAAATTCTTGTATATTTGACAAGAATTCAGGCAAAAATTTTTCTTAAAACAAAGCTGAACCTGATGGAGCAAAATCTTCAGGTTAGAAAACCTGAGATCATCTGAAACAAAGCTGTCCTTTACCTTCTGTAGCCACCACGGAAAGTTACTCTATTTAATTTTTTGTAAACAAATCTTGGGTTCAACTTTTCTGTACACTCTCTCTACTACCATGTTCTATTCACATCTTCATTTCTTATCTTTCTTTCTGGCAATTTATCCTATAAATATTTTTGTCTACAATTGTAAAAGTAAAAGTGAATTTCAAAGTATATTGCTAATCATGCTGATGTCATCAAATTATTATTTTTTTATTTTTTAAATTTAAAAATTTTTTTATATGAAATATAATCAATTATACACATGTATGGAGTACAAGTTTGACTATCAGTATTTGCATACAGTATGTGATGATCAAATCATTAGCATGTTCGTCATTACAATTTGTAAGTATTCTACATGTCCCTTTACCCAATTACTTACTAACCCCTCTCCCCCTTCCCCTTTCCCACCTTTAGTAACTACAGGCCTGTTCTCTCCTTCTGAAAGTTCAATGTTTTGTTTTTTTTTTCTTTTTGTCTTTTATCGTGACCGGCAACGGGATCGCAACCCTTGGTGTTGCTCCCGCACCTCGCTCAGCCAGTGAGTGGCCGGTCTGTATGTGGGATCTGAACCCTCGGCGGGAGCGCCACCGTGCTTCCCAAGTGGCGCACTGTGCGCCACTGGGCCGGCCCTGAAAGTTCAATGTTGTATTGTGATCTGTCTTTCTTTCTTAGCTCCCACTTTATGAGTGAGGACATGTGGTATTTCTCTTTCTGTGTCTAGCTCATTTCACTTAATATAATTTTCTCCAAGCTCATCCATGTTGCTGTGAATGACTGGCATTCATTCTTTTTTATGGCTCAGTAGTATTCCATTGTGTATATATGCCACATTTTCCTTATCTAGTCATTTGTCAATGGACATTTCAGTTGGTTCCAACTCTTGGCTATTGTAAATAGAGTTGTAACAAATATGGGAGTGCAGGTGTCCCTTCAACATAATGATTTCTATTCCTTTGGGTATATACCCAGCAGTGGGATTGCTGGATTGTGTGGTGGTTCTATCTATAGTTGTTTGAGAAACATCCACACTGTTTCCCACAATGGCTGTGCTAATTTACAGTCCCACCAACAGTGTAGGAGAGTTTCCTTTTCTCCACATCCTCACAAGCATTTGTTTTTCTCAGTCTTTTTGATAATAGCCAGTCTAGCTGGGGTGAGATGATATCTTAATGTGGTTTTGATTTGTATTTCCCTGAAGATTAGTGATTTTGAGCATTTTTTCATGTACCTATTGGCCATTTGTATGTTTTCCTTTGAAAAGTGTATATTAAGCTCCTTTGCCCATTAGATTCTATTGTGAACAACTATACATGAACAAATGTGAAAAGCTGGAGGAAATGGATAAATTTCTGGACACATATAAACTACCAAGACTGAACTAAGAAGAAATATAAAACCTGAGGAAATCAATAATAAGCAAAGAGATTGACATAGTAATGCACACTCTCCCAACAAAGAAAAGCCCAGGAACAGATGGCTTCACTGCTGATTTCTACCAAACCTTAAAAGGAGAATTAATACCAATCTTTTTGAAACTATTCCAAAACATCAAAGAGAGGCCATTCTCCCAAATTCATTGTAGGAGGCCAGCATCACCCTGATTCCAAAATCAGATTGATATTATAGAATTATTAATATATTTAACATATTTGGGATATTTAACCCATGGAAGATGGTTAAAATTTGTGTGAAAGCATATTTTACTGTTTTTGTTCCCCCCACAAAACCTAGGTAAATGGCTACTGATAATTTGGAGCATTTTAAAATTTACCAAATTGGAGATTGATGCTAGTAGCCAGGAATTATTTGTATTTTCAATACAGAAAAATATTCTTAAAACACCCAGTCTGTGGTATTTTCATTACAGCAGCCTGAATGGACAAAATATGAGAAATTCATGCTGGGAGTAGGGTGTTGCTGTAACAAATACCTAAAAATATGGAAGTGGCTTTGGAACTCAGTAATGGGTAGAGGCTGAGAGAATTCTGAGGTACATACTAGAAAAAAGCTTACATTGTTGTGAGTAGACCTTTAGCAGTAATAATGATGAGGACTCTGAGAGAAAAGGGAACAGCTATAGAGAAAACTGCAATCTTATCAGAATATGTTACTAATCCTGAACAGAATGTTGATAGAAATATGGATGATAAAGGCCGTTCTGATGAGGTTTCAGACAGACATGAGGAAGTTGGGAATTGTTAATTAAAATGGTAGCAGAACTCAAAGATTTAGGAAATTCTTAGTCTATCCGTACTATAAGGATGAGACAGCCTGTGTACTAAGGGTATGGCCAAATGACCGTTTGACAGGGAGATTAGTCAGCCATCTTACCAGGAGTGAAGAGCTGTTTGACAATGAAAGCACACAAAAAAGAGTTTGATCCCTGTTGGATCTTGGCGTGAGCTACCTGGCACCACTTCACACCAAGGGTTCTGCTCCCCACACTCTGGCTGCTACAGGTGCAGCTGTGGCAAGATGCAGTGTCTGCCCTTCAGGAGGGTGCAGGCAGCAAACTTTGGTAGCATCTGTCAAGCATCATCTCAATTTATTCATAGACAGCCAGAGAGCCCTGGATGCCTCTACCTAGATTTCAACAGACAAGAAAAATGCCCTGTGGAGCCATGAAAGTGGGGACCCAGCAGAGAGCTATAAAGTGAGCATGGGAGCGGGGCTTCCCAAAGCTATGGGATCAAGGTAGACTGGATGCTTGTGGGCTCAACTTTTGCGCGGCAAAGTTATGGGTGAGAGGACCACTGCTCCAGTAGGTGCTGAAGGAAAGGCCTGCACCAGTGTGTCCAGAAAGCAGAACATCTGCCTCAGTCGCCCTGAAGGGCAGATAACAAAGCCAAAAGGTCTAGAATAATTTTCTGCATTGAGTTTTGGACTTGCTCAAGTCCTTTTGCATTGGGACTGTCTATTCTACGCCTGTCTGACATTGAACTTTGGAAGAACATAATATGTTTAATTTCACATGTTCACAGCTAGACAGCAATTTGTCTCAGAATGAATCTCACCTTGGGTCTCATTTATATATGATTTAGATGATTTTTAGATGAGACATTGAGCTTTAGAGTTTTGAGTTGATGCTGGAACAAGTTAAGACTTTTGGGGCTGTTGAAATGTAATGAATGTATTTTACGTGTGAGAAAAACATGAATTTTGGAGGGCTAGGAATGGAATGCTATAGACTGAATGCTTGTGTCCCCACAAAATTCATATATTGAAATCTAATCTCCAAAGTAGTGGGGTGTGAAGGCGGGCATTTGGGAGGTAATTAGGTCTTAAGGCTGGTGCCCTCATGAACGGGGATTATTGTCCTTATAGAAAATATCCTAGAGAGCATCCTCATCTCTTCTGCCATGTGAAGACACAGCAAGGAGACAGCCATATATGAACCAGGAAGTGGGCCTCACCAGACACCAACTTTGTCGGTCCCTTGATCTTGGACTTCCCCAGCTTCCAGAGTGGTAAGAAATACATTTCTGCTGTTTTTAAGCCACTGATCTGTGGTATTTTTATTATAACAGACTGAGCAGGCTAAGACAAATAGGTGCTTATACTTTGGTGCATTTTTAACTTAAAAAAAAAATTGGAGATTGATGTTATTAGCCAGGGATTCTCCACATTTGCAACTCAAAGAGATTCTTAACTTCACAATTATATGTTTCTCTTCTTCACAGATATTGATCTTTCAGTGTCCATTTGGAGAAAAAAAATGATAAATCTAATCTGATTTCTGGAATAATTTTAAGTGTATTTGTATTTTATTATAGTCATTAGAGATACAAAAGAGATCCCAAACTAAAATGTTTGTTCTACAGATAGTAGGTGTACATATATGTATGGATTCAGGTACCCTTAAGGTAGCTTTCACTGTACTCTAGGATTTTGTGCTTCAGCCATACGAAAATAGCTCTCTCTCTCTCTCTCTCTCTCTCTCTCTCTCTGTCGAGCCTTAAAAACTAATGCCACCTTAAGTGACTTTACAAGTGGCGCCATCATGGGCCCACAAGGGCATATTAAGGTGGCAGCCTAAGATGGCGCCGGGGGAAGTAGGGTGGGAGGCTCTGTGGGAACCTTGCCTTAGCCCTTATTGGCCAAATACACACTTCTGCACTCTTGGACACTGTGTGATTGTGATAGCTAGGCGTTAAAATAGGATTCACGCTCTCTTGACCTTTAAGCCGATAGGATTATGTTAAAACCACCCCTCCCCATCTGCCTATAAAAGCAAGTTCTTGTGTGATAATAAACGGAACTGCTCGACAGAACCCCCGCCGCATCTGAGTGTCCTTTAA
>NW_007729698.1:358311-359621 GCF_000696425.1 Galeopterus variegatus
CCTTTAACAGGCTGGTTGGGGCCGGCGGCTGTGCTCACCTCTCTTCACAGCTCTCTTCCTCTGTTTCCTCCCAACGAGGACCAGGGAAAGAGGAATCTGGGCAATCCACCTGCCCACCAGAAGGGACACCAAGGGAGGGACTGATAGCAAGGCAAGGGCTGTTCAGGTCAGCTGGTGGCGGACCTGACATATCTCTCTCTCTCTCTCTCTCTCTCTCTCTCTCTCTCTCTCATCTATATATATATCTCAAATAACACACACAAACACACCCCTATCTTTGCTTGGCCATTTCTACTAGTGTTTCTGTTCTCAGCTTCAGGTAAGTTTCTTCAGGAATTCTCTTTATGACTGAACTTTCTAACTTCTCTAAGCAATGTTAAGGGTAAACTGTATTTTTATGTGCTTTTCCCCCAAAAGGTGAGTAGTTCAATGTCAAGACACTATCTACACAATTGTATTAAGTGTTCATAATATGTATAAAATGAAGTAATGAACGAATTAGCTCTTCTCCCAGGTATCACAATCCATAGGCTCTGAGCCACTGTTACAACATGAACAAGTATACCTCCATCTTGAAATTGATAAAAATGACCTTTCCTTTTCCCATTTTCCCAGTTTCCAAACTATACATAAAAATAATTTTAGACATCTGTCATCTTTCAGGTCTGTGTGTTTCCAATATTTTCTTTCAAAATAATGTTTCCTTTTTTTTTTTTTTACAGAAATTGGTAACTGCTACAGTAGTTTATTTTTCGTAGTGAAAACTGACAAAAAGACCACACTTTTTTCAGCAATAGTAATAAAATATTTGCTAAGTTATTCATGCTTGGGGATTTATTCTATGGTCATAAAAATTAGTTGTTAATTTTTTACTAAACACCACACTTTAACCTACTGATCCCATCTAAAATCCAGAAATTAACACTCTTAGTTTACATTATATATAATATTTAAATTGATTCAAGAGAAGGATATATTCTTTTATCCATTTGACAAATTACATTCCATCACAAAAACTCTGACTTAGAGAGGCCAAAGAAATCTGACAAAATCACAAGTTTTCTTTTACTCTTTTTTGTTTATTTTATTTTTTTACATATTTCACAGACTGGAGTTAATGGTTGAAATCGTCCATTAGTTTTTTCCATCTTCTTTAATATTTTTTTGGAAGAAATAATAAAACACAAACACCCCACAAAGTTTATAATACAAGGCTCATTTCCTTAAATATTATGATATCAGCTCTAATACTCATAAATCACTAAAGCAACTGTTCTTTTGAATTTTTTGTGTGATTGTTGCTCAGAGGA
>NW_007729698.1:361065-367828 GCF_000696425.1 Galeopterus variegatus
TTTTTTAACATAATAGTTTTAATACATTCAAATATGCGTTAAAAATCAGATTTACTGGTTTCAAAATGCTCAAGTATTCAGTTTCAACTTTATTGTAGTATCTTAATTAATTTCAAAAATTATAATTCCAGGGACAATTTCTTTCCCATGCTTTGACATAAACTGGCTACCAAGTTTGCAAGTAAATGAAACTGATGGCAGAAATTGCATAGAAATAATCTAGGTAAGTATTTTTAATGGAAAAGACTGATGGGATATTCGAGCCCAGAAGTCCTGAATTTTAATAAGCTCCCTGCTGTAACTGAAAAGATTTTAATAAATCTTTGAATACTGCTAACCTCACTTTCTTGTGGCTTCGTCTGTCAACTCAACTCCAACTTTATAGCTCTATAATCATACACATTGCAACAAAGCTGATTTTTTTTCTATTCATACACTGCTGTAGATATCTCTTTGTCCTGACTTTTAATGCAGAAGGCAAACAAATTAGCAGGGAAAGGAGAATTACTATAAATTCTGTAAATTTTAATTTTAGCTGAGACATGAAATAGAAACCTTAAATTTATTCAGTTGATATACTATTATAATTTTAAAGACACTTTTAAAGAAAAAATATTTATTTACTACATCAGTCACTGAATAAAATTGTTAAGTTTATTATCAACATTTGTAATAGAATATTATAAATATACATAAATACTTGAATAATAAAACACTAAAATCACATGCCTACTACAATTTTTTCTCACATCGTAACATTTTAGACAAATTTACTTCAGAACATTTATTAAAGAAATAAAATAACTCAGATCAATTTGAGCTTACCCCCTCTGTGTATTTTTCCCCAATTCCATTCTCCTCTCTCCTTTCCTTCCCCTTCCCCAAGAAATACCAATATTTATGTATTTGGTGTTCTCCCTCAATTATAATGAGTTCATAAGTGTAAGTGTATTAGTCTATTTCTTATACAGAAACATATTTTGTTACTTATAATAAATACACAAAACTGGGTAATTTTTTAAGTAAACAGAATTCATTGCTTATAGTTTCTGAGGCCGGGAAGTCCAAAATCCAGGAAACACATTTGGTGAAGGCCCTGGTGGTGGTAACGATGATGACAGGATATCACATTGTGAAATGGTGGAGAAGAGAGAGACTAACCTCCTCATTCACTCTCCTTTTAATGCCCTCCAGATCACGCTCATGACCACCATTTTTAATCCATTCATTATGGCATGGTCCTATATTCTAATCACCTCTTCAAGGCCTCACCTTTCAATTACCATTATAGGATTTTCCACCCTGAACATTTATAGATTAAGTTTTGGGGAGACATTCAACCCAAAGCTGTAAGTAACATATAATATTATCTTCTATGTTTTGAACTTTTACAATGATCTCAATCTGATTATGTTATTGAGCTACTTTGCCTGTTTCTGAGATTTGATTTGTTCCCATTAACATATGTAGCACTATGTAATTCATTAAAATTACATTTAATTATAAAATGACCATTTTATGAATATACCATAGCTTTAGATCTCTAGTATTGTAGCATATTTAAGAATATTAAAAATAACACTTTCATAAACATTTTGTGAATGAAATGGTTAATGGACTTCTGTGGTCAGCACCCAAGGATGTGTTCACTTGGTGAACTCTCAAATGAGTTAACCAAGAAATGTCAAGGATTGCAAACTATCCTTGAGAAAGCTTGAAGTTGTGAGAACACTTTCTTGAGATGTTTCCCAGGAGGCGCATTATAGATAGCCAAGTGCTTGAGAAGGGAGGTAACGGCCTTCTGCTCTTGACAAAAGTATAACAGAATTTATGCGTTTATGCTTATCTCGCACGCACAAGCTTGCTAAATGTAATAAAAACTGTAACAGAGGCTGGGTCAGTGCTACTTGCCCAAGAGAGCAGTGGCCCCCGCTCTTCACCTGCATCTTGTCTGCTGTGTCTTCCTTCACGTCTCCGATCATTTTAATCAACAATTTTGTACATGGTTTCTTATGCACAAGTGAGCAAATTACCTAGTGTAGAGTAAGACCACACTCAAAATTTCTAGATATGATCAAATTGTTCTATAAAATGGTTTAATTAGTTGCAACCCACTAGAGTACAAAAGATCAGGGGTTTTGCCAAGTTTACAATATCTTTTTGTAGCTTCAGTTTTTATTTTTCTGATTACCAATGTGCTTGAGCATCTTTTTACATTCTTACTCATAATTTTTTTTTCTTTGTGAATTTCTTGTTCTTTCTACTTTTTTTTGTCCCATTCTGTTTGGTAGGTTATTTCTTTTCTCTCTCTAAAAAGTCAAAATATAATGTGAAAAAAAAAACATTTTTGTTTTTGGAGTATGAATTTACATAGAGGGATAAAAAACTTTCATAATGCCTTCTCTGCCTGATATTTTTCGACAGAATCAATAATGATTCTTTTATTAAGAAACAAAATGAGGGCCGGCCCGGTGGCGCACTGCTACAGTGCGCAACTTGGGAGCTCGGCGGCGCTCCCGCAGAGGGTTCGGATCCCACATACAGACCGGTTCCCGCTCACTGGCTGAGCGAGGTGTGGGCGTGACACCGAGGGTTGCAATCCCATTGCCGGTCCCGGTCCGGTACGGGCGCGACACTGAGGGTTGCGATCCTTTGCCGGACACGAAAAAAGACAAAAAGGAAAAAAAAAAATAAAAAACAAGATGAGATCAAAAAAGTGAAAAAAACAAAAACAACAACAAAAATACCCAAAACACGCAGCACTTTTTCTAGCAAATATTCTGATTAAGAGGTCTAGTGCTGTTCTAGACACATAAAAATTAAACAAATAAGCACACTGTAGGCAATTATAATGGACACCCAATATTTCAAGGCACAAGTATCAACAGTGTACTTAATTACTTGTATATGTATTAATTATTTAAAAAAATAATATGGTGGGGACACAGAGAAACAAAGCTAGGTGAGTGAATTTAAGGTATGTCACTGAGATAAATTTGAGAAAAAGTAATGAACTTAGATTGAAGAGAGTAGTGGGGGAGGCATTTGAGGCAAGGCAAACTGCTAGAATAAGAGCTCTGATGTAAGATGCCCTGTGTAGAGGGGCAGTAAGGGGAATATCGATTCATGTTTAGATTCGAGAGGGTGGTTGTTAAAGTGAAGTCATACTATATATTAAATAATCTTCAACCTCTGTTTAAAATTATAATAACCCCCCCATTCCTATAGGATAAACATTAAAAGTCTTTTAATGTGGTACATAAGGTTCTTCAACACTTTGCTTCTATCCACATTTATTTTCAAGTTCATCTTCTGTAACTTCTTTATCTGAAGTCTGCTTGGCAGCCGTGGAAGCCATGTGAATTTCTTTTCCTGTTTTTTTTTAATTACTGAAAAATTACGAAAGATTATTTGTTAGATATGAGGAAGGTAGGAAGGATAACAATAAAATGGGCATCTATGTAGCCATCATGCAGTCAGTTTGGGTAACAAAACTTTCCCATTTTCTTTGAAGCTCTGCATATGCCCCTTCGTCATTTCTAAGAAAACTGTTCACCATACCACCCGCAGGACCCTGCTCCCATCCATATTCAGATTTTCTAAATATCATCGGCCCTGTGATTCCCTCCTGGACAGCCCCTCTCTGTCTTAATGTTCATGCAATTTTCATAAGCTAATTGCCAACTTTTTACCTCATACATATATGTTTATTAGCATTTTTCATTACCCCAGTGTATTTATAGTCTTTTCCCTACATATCTTTTTCTCTGTCCTCATGAGTTCTTTGAGGGCAAGATTTCCTTCTTTGCTTTTATATTCAGTGCATACAGCACAGGGACTGCAACAGAGTATTTACTCAGTGACTATTTATAACCTGAAGACTAGATACATAAGACTATCCATGACTTAGGAATAAGGCATATTTGACAGCAAGTCAGCTATGAACAGTTCCTCTGCCTTCTGTTATATGAATGTCACATATCAGGCTTATAGATTATTGGAGAAGAAATCAGGGCATGAACTAAAGGCAATTATGTATAAATCAACCAGCTGCAAGGTCTGATGATAATGTCCGACAGATATGCCTTAAATTGGAAAGTGACTAAGGGACATAATCAGATACTGATTATGGAGGTTTGTATTTGAAGCATGTGGAAATAATATTCAATAGGAAGTGGACAGGAAGAAAACAAGCAGGATACATGTGCTGTTTAACAGTAATAGAAAAGTTACTCTTGTACTCTGGGAGACGTTTGAATTCTTCATTAGACCTGTTGAGATGTTTTGCTGGTGTTTTTGGTTTGTTTGTTTTGTTTTTAGTTTTTATTTCTCATTTGACAGTGAATAGAATATTTCACTTAGAATAATATTTCATAACCTGTGTTTGCCAGAATGATTTGACAACTTTCACCTTCATTTTGATAAAAACCCCAGATAATATGAATAAACAAATCAAATAATGGAGAAAAGGAAAAAATTCTATGTTTTTAGAACAGAAACCAGATTTAAGTTTTTGCAAGCTTTAATAATAAAAATGAGCCTATTGTTTTAATACTCTTTTGCCTTGTTGCAATAGTTTCAACAAGGATTGCCTATATTTCATTAATTTTGAAAAGAATAAAATAATTGTATAGAGTGTTATCTGTTAATTTCCTCTTCAATCTTATCAAGAACTGTGTATTATATACTATGTTTAAGATATTTGCACATGTTCTTTTCAAGGGTTTGATCATTTAGGATCAAAGCCAAGTCAGGGCATGAACTAAAGGCAATTATGTATAAATCAACCAGCTGCAAGGTCTGATGATAATGTCCGACAGATATGCCTTAAATTGGAAAATGACTAAGGGACATAATTACATACTGATTATAGAGGTTTGTGTTTGAAGCATGTGAAATAATATTCAATAGGAAGTGGACAGGAAGAAAACAAGCAGGATACATGTGCTGTTTAACAGTAATAGAAAAGTTACTCTTGTACTCTGGGAGACGTTTGAATTCTTCATTAGACCTGTTGAGATGTTTTGCTGGTGTTTTTGGTTTGTTTGTTTTGTTTTTAGTTTTTATTTCTCATTTGACAGTGAATAGAATATTTCACTTAGAATAATATTTCATAACCTGGGTTTGCCAGAATGATTTGACAACTTTCACCTTCATTTTGATAAAAACCCCAGATATTATGAATAAACAAATCAAATAATGGAGAAAAGAAAAAAAATTCTATGTTTTTAGAACAGAAACCAGATTTAAGTTTTTGCAAACTTTAATAATAAAAATGAGCCTATTGTTTTAATACTCTTTTGCCTTGTTGCAATAGTTTCAACAAGGATGGCCTGTATTTCATTAATTTTGAAAAGAATAAAATAATTGTATAGAGTGTTATCTGTTAATTTCCTCTTCAATCTTATCAAGAACTGTGTATTATATATTATGTTTAAGATATTTGCACATGTTCTTTTCAAGGGTTTGATCATTTAGGATCAAAGCCAAGAGTAAGCCTAAAACTTTGAAAGAAATGCAATTATTTTTTCACAGCTGTTTGCTATTTCACCACAGCAAGAACAATAATAATTCAGTAAAAATATTTTTAAAGAAAAGATTAAGTCGTGATCGAGGGTGTATATTAGTAATGCTAAGTTACACACATTATCCGGTCAAATGAATCACTTGTAAATCATGGAAGGTCTCTACAGATTGCTAATAATTTCCATATCATGAGTTTTTGTTTGCTTGCTTTAATAAAGGTTGTTGTACAGAGGAAATAATTCACTGGGTAGAACTACAAATGACACTTTGGATAAATGACACAATTTTAGCAAATGACTAAGACATAACATTCAGACAGCCAAGTGGTGCTTTTCTGCCTACTTCGTGTTCTTAGTAAATATTAATATTACTGGTTAGTTGCATGTGTCTTTGAAGTTCGATTTCAAGTTTGGTTTCTGATGTGCTTTGTTTACTTTGCCCTGTTTAACTCTATCTTCCACTTCCTTGTCTTGCTTGATTTCATCTTGTTTCTTGGTTTGGTCCTCTTTCTGTTGGTTGCATGAATATGTTCTTTTGTCTTTCCCCTGTTTCTTATTGAGAAACAGTCAAGTTACCCTTTACTTCAGAAACAAACAAATAAAAAACAGACAGCTAAACAATCAAAAACAAACAATGACAAAAATACCCAAATGCTTTTTGCTTCTTGTTTCTGCTGGGCTTTCTCACTCTTTCACTTTTTGTATCTCTTCAGTGATGTTTTGCCAGTATCAAAAGGTGGCCAAATTGAAAAATGGTTGAAGTACCTCACTTAAAGACTGCTCTGATTGCTTTACTATTGACTCATTCAAAGCTGGAAAGTAATTTTAATGATGCTCAGATATTTTATTAAGAAAAGGAGATTTTTTTTAGGAGTAGTTGAAACTGCAAGATCAATCCCAAATGTTCCATTGTTGTTTGTCTGAAGTACTTGTTTTCAATTTCTCACTTGGTCTGGGAATGACTTTTGGACTGGCAGTTAAATGTAAAAGGGAAGAGTAAGGGACAGAAGTGGCATCTGGAACAAATAATCTAGCCCCAGAAGAAAGAATCGAGCCCCTTTTTAAGAAAACTATGTCCAAGCTACAAAATTAAGAGTGTGTCCTGCTTTCTGTATATGCTGGATCCAGCTCAGAGTGTAGACTTATAGTCCAAATATAGGCATATGTGTAGACATAGGATCAGCCTAATGGTTTGCACACAGACATACTTTTGTCACATAGACTTGGCTCATGAATAA
>NW_007729698.1:368482-370598 GCF_000696425.1 Galeopterus variegatus
GATCAGCCTAATGGTTTGCACACAGACATACTTTTGTCACATAGACTTGGCTCATGAATAAAATACATATTTCCTGCCACCCACTCAGAAAACTTCTAGAGAATTTTTTGGAACTTTACCTATGAGGAAATTAGTTCTTGTGATAGTTTCCTCTCTTTAGCAGATGTGCTGATACCATATCATGCTTTTTGTGGGGGAAATTCTTTCATAGACATATGGTCTAAACTGTGCTTATGACACAGCCTTTCGTACTGAAGAGCTACTTGAGCACTTGCAAGCAGCTCCGGATGTGTAACAACCATATTATCCATAGGTGATAGGATGTGAGATTGACTCTTTCCTGTCAAAAGTTCAACAGTACAACTGCAGATCTCAAAACTGAATGTGAGGTGGACATTTTCATGTAGACCTAAAGGAACATGGTTTAAGAACCTATAGCCAACTTAGGGATATAAAGGGGGAGTGGCTGTAATATGAAGATTTCATTGTAGGGAAGGATGACCATGTTCTGAGTCTCAAAGTGGTGTGGGTGGATGATGGTATATTTTACCTCAGCCTAATGAGGGGATAGCCAATGGAACTACATGGAAAACTTTGACCTTCTTGCTACAATTGGGAGAGCTTCTTGCTACACTTGAGAGAAAAATGTGTGTCTGACAAAAATTTAAAAAGCTGAAGCAAATTGTGGGATTAATTCAAGTTGGAAAATATATAGGGTTGGATTTAGCAGCAGAGCCAGAAAGCATAGCTGCATCCTAGAAGCCTGCTCTATTAGGTTGCTTAGGTAACAGATGAGTGTGTTTTGTATGGGTCAGAACACAGTAGAGAGAGCAGGTGAGGAACTTGGGGTGATATTGACTTTTATTTCTTAGAACCTCACAGAGGCAAGGAGTCCTCAGTTGAAAGAGGCTGCACAAAAATTGATGGATGCACAGAAGCTAAAGAAGGATTTATGAGTGACCACTGGGATGGTCAAACTCTTCTTGGTCAAGAGAATTTGGAAAAGAGATGTCCAGGAGATATCACTCAGGAGAAAGTGTAGCCTTAACCATCTTCCAGGCACAGAGATGGCCAACCTACTCAGATAAGAAAGAAATCTCATAATCAACCCTATTACCTTCTTCTTACTCTGACTTGAAGTTGAGAGTCAACAATATAACAACAACAAACAATTGAGGGAAGAGTGAAACAGGAGAGATGGAAAGAATGATGATTTCCCTCTTCTAGGCAAAACTAGCTTACACAATTTTAACTCTAAGTAAAGTTCTAAGTTTTAACTGTATCCGGAATTGTTCATTCTAGTTGCAAAATTGAAATTGTTTGAGATGTAAGTTATCACAGAACCAGTTATCTCTAACAGTGAAGGGGAAAGCCATAGGTATGCCAGAATTTTTATCTGGGGGCAGGTGATAAGTATCCACATTAAATAAATTTTAGGGAGTTGGATCTCTGCTACACCATTTTTGCAATGTGATACCCTACCGTCACTAAAGTCACCACTAAAGAAAGCCTTCACCAGATGTGTTCCCTGGACTTTGAACTTCTAAGCCTCTGTAACTATGAGGAAACTGAGGCACAGAGCAATTATGTTTATTTTCCTAAAAGTACAGAAGTAGTGACTGGTGAAGTCAGAATGTGAAGCAAGCTTCAGGGTCCATGGCTTAACCACCAGATATCTGTTATTGATGTGTACAAAAAACTAGAACATGAAGATGGTTCCTCTTGCAGAATGGAAACAGTGCTTCTGCATGGTGCTGGATATCTCAGGATGGTATGCTAGGCATATGTATGTCCTAGAAAGCAAAGACAGCCTTGCTCTTTTAAGAAGAACTGATACATCCAGGTCATCGACAGAGCCAGTGCAATGCACAGGGGTCCTGAACAAGGGTCGGGACAGCCCTTCCCCTGTCTGCAAGATCTTAGAATGTACTTATTTAACTACCTTATTTCTTTTTTTTTTTTTTGTCTTTTTGTCTTTTTCCATGTCCGGCAACCGATCACAACCCTCAGTGTTGCCCCCGTACCGGACCGGGGACCGGCAACGGGATTGCAACCCTCGGCGCTGCTCCCGCGCCTCGCTCAGCCAGTGAGCGGGAACCGGTCTGTATGTGGGATC
>NW_007729698.1:370834-376721 GCF_000696425.1 Galeopterus variegatus
TTTTTTTTTTTTTTGTCTTTTTGTCTTTTTCCATGTCCGGCAACCGATCACAACCCTCAGTGTTGCCCCCGTACCGGACCGGGGACCGGCAACGGGATTGCAACCCTCGGCGCTGCTCCCGCGCCTCGCTCAGCCAGTGAGCGGGAACCGGTCTGTATGTGGGATCTGAACCCTCGGGCGGGAGCGCCACCGTGCTTCCCAAGCGGCGCACTATCCAGTGCGCCACTGGGCCGGCCCATTAACTACCTTATTTCTTTGGAGTGTGTGAATTATCTGCTCATGTCTTTCACCAAATTTCTGCTTAGATTTTTTAAATTCATTTTTAAGAGTTCTTTTTGCAAGAAGGATATTAATGTTTCTGTGTTTTTAAAAAAAAATGTAGAAAGTAGAATAATGTTACCAGAGGCTGGGAGGGGTGGGGGAGGTAGAGAGGATGAGGGGTGAACTAATGGGGACAAAACTCTGCTATCTGCCAAAGTGAATCATTGTGCAGAATATGCATGTGTTGAAACAACACACTGTACCCCACGAAAATAAATATAAATAAAATTGAAAAAAAGAATAAAGGAGTTGGCATGAGGTTGCTGGGGACACAGAAGTAAAGTTGTGCTTTGTTTATTTTGCAAGTTGTGTTTGTTCTGTGTTTAATTTGGCTGTGCATGTTTTGCTTTACTGGAATTCTTTTAAACCTTTATTCTTAGTTTTAGGGTTAATGGATTATATTGAAATTAAGTTAGATAAGTAAAGATTTACAATGCATTCTCAAGAGATTTGTTGGTCCTTAAAATTTACTCTTAAATTGTTATTTTAGGTGCCTTAGAAGTTCTATATTGCCATTATGGCTCTCCAGTTTTATAACTCTTTGTTTTTCACTTTAAATCTTACAGAGTTTTAGAGTTTGCATATTTTATCACTGCCTTAACTCATTTGACACTTAAAATAATCTTCCATAGTAGCTGGACAAACATTGTTTTATCTGTTTTAAAGAAAAGGAGACCAACATTCACAGATGTGAAATAATCGCTCAAGTTTATATTGCTAGTAAATGGCGAGGCCAAGATTCCAGTCCAGTCTTCTGATCACAGTTTTACCAATCCAGACCCTATACTTCTGTGCTCATATAGTTTTCTATTTCTACAGAAATAATAATCCATAACAGCTAACAGTGTCTGAGTATTTTTTTATGTGAAAGACAATTTGATAACTGCTATTTTTTATATCTATTTTTTTAATGATAGTCCTAGGAGGTAGTGATGACTGTATTTTTTTTTTTAACATTTATTTCTATGTATTTTTAGGGTACAGTATGTTGTTTCAATACATGTGTGTGTGTACATATATATATATATATATATATATATATGTACACACACATATGCTTCACATATATATATATATATATGTATATATATATGCTTCACTTAGGGTAGATAACATAGTTTTGTGCCTATCAGTCCAGCAATAAACAATACTGGGAAAACTGGACATCTGCATGCAGAAAAATGAAAGTAGACGCATTTCACATCATGTGCAAAAGTCAATTCAAGTGGAATAAAGACCTAAATGTAAGACCTGAAGCCATAAATCTGCTAGAAGAAAACATAAGGGAAATGCTTCAAGACATTGGTCTGGGCAAAGAATTTATGGATAAGTCCTCAGAAGCAAAGGCAACAAAACCAAAAAATAGGTAAATAGGATTACATCAAACTAAAAACCATCTGCACAGCAAAGAAAACAATTAACAGAGTAAAATGAGTAATTCTTAGTAAGTGTATGGGTCTTCACATATCACTGAATTTTATATTATAGAAATCTATAGTGTGATTAATTCTAAGAAAACTGTCACTGCTAAGCTATTGTTTTTCTTAGATAGATAGAAAGAACTCTGGGCCTGAATTCAATGGATTTAGTCTATCTGTATGTCTTGTTTTGGGGGCAATTGTGATATTAACCAAGTCACAAAATTCTTCAGTATTTGTTATTCTCTATGTCTATCATATAAAACCATGTTTAAATTCATCATGCAACTAGAAAAGTATTATGCCTAAGCTCACACAGTAGTAGTAAATTAATTATTGAATAAGAGAAGTGTATGTGTGTATAATATCTAATATACCATTAATGCCATAGTTCTAAAATTAATAATGATATATATATATTTATTTATTTTTTGTTATCATGGCTGATATTCAGCTGGCACCTGATTGGTGCTTGTGCTAAACCATTTGTTAAGTATTTTCTATGTATACTTGCTTCAGTCTCAAGTAAAAGTGTTCCATGAATATCAAAAACTGTAATATATTAATACACGCCACCTATAAATGAAGCTTGTTGGACAAATATTATAATCAAATTGTCAGAAACTTTCCACTATATTAATGTATATTTACCATTTAAGAGGGAAACCTTTAACCAATGAATTAAAATATCACTGACATTTACTTCAATATGCTAAATTTCATGCAGCCTAAATTTTTATAGATTAAGCATTAACACTCTTAATGTATTATTTTTTACACCAAATTCTGAATGTTATACTCCAGCTGATGAATGATCATTTTGAGTTATTGAATAGTACTGCTGCCTGCTAGCTATCTTTGGATAGCAGCATTTCAGCAATTATTTGAATATTTTATTGCATTTTATGTTATTACTTATAAAATGAGTGGAAAATGGGAAAGTGATACAAAGTTTACATCTCATAAACTTAATTCCTTCGAGGCAAAGTTAGAAATTATTATTGTGCTTCAGGTGATGAATCTTAAGATTCATTCATTATATTCAATGTTCTTAAGCTAGTTGGTATTCCATTGGGAAAGAAAATAATAAAAGAAGTATATGCATAAAATAATATAAATATTGGAAAAACATATCGCTTAAAAAGCAATATTTATTTAGGAAATTTATAATATTGTATTTTCTGTTTTTAAGGCACCATTAATTGTAAGATGCACTATCAATTAAAAAGTATCTCATAAAAAATACACAGTGCTGCGTTAAAAGTGAAAAATCAATTCAAGATGTACACTGATTTCAGAAATGTTGAAATGTGAATCTTAAAATCAGATAAATACATTATTTTAAATACTAGAACATATTTTGTCCATTTTTCTTATGTTTGACTTTGATATGACTTTAGAAATATATCGTCTATAAAAGTTATGATAGAAAGTACGTCCATTTTCTTTTTAAGTCTGAGAGCTCATTTAATAGTGAGTAATGTTTGGTAATAACAGAAAACATTGTGTAATATACATATTTTTAATTTGTTTATAGATCATATGAACAGATATTTTATTTTTGTAATATATTTTTACTGTCAGATCACATTTCTGGGTTTAGCTTGAGTGGGAGCAAAGATTAAAAGGCAATAATTATTTTCTTTAAACATTCTTAGAGAATATAACTACAGGGCCTTTCTAAATGAAACTTATGGTTCTGATAATTATTTAACATCTTTTATAAGTCAAATTAAAATAAGTTGTGCTCCTAAAGCAGGAATCAAAAGTAATAGATATTCTGAGGGCAAAAGGAGAAACATTTATTTTCATTTGTTATTGCCTTCTATTTTTTACCAATAGTTATTCCTTTCCTTCTTGAATTTCGTCTTTATTCTCTTGTTCATCAAGATTGCTTCACTATCTGCTAGTGGCTCAAAGTATAGTAGTATATTTTTCAGTAAAACTAAGTTTATAAAGCAAAAGGTTTGGACCAGACTATTCAGTAGGAATAATGATTTCTTTTTTACATCTTGTCATTTTTTCTCTATAATTCATTTTCCACAAAGATTGTATATTCAGATATTTGATTTAATAAGAATTACATAACTTTGTATGTATATTATGATTCCCATTTAATTAAATTTCAAGTTCACAGAGATAATCTGAGTGTCCAGTAATATTTTATCTACCTTCAATATCTGTCCCACAGTCTCAGATTTCAACTGTTGTTCATTAGTCTATGTTAATTCAAAGGTAAATCTTTAGATTTATAATTTTGGTACTTAATTAGGTCCATTTTTAAATTTGTAGCATAGAGAGGAAACAAGAATATTTGGTTCTTTTGCTTGAGATTATGAATTACTGCAAGTAACTTAATGTTTACTTTCATATAATAGACTATTGCTCTTGGACTTGCTTAGTAGGACCAGGCTGAAAACAGCAAAGCAAAACCTTCCCCGAACTCTGAGTCAATGAATAGTCTTCTGAGTACACACTTTGTAAAGTAAATTTATGAAATTTAGTTTCAAAAATTATACTCATGATAAATAATTAAATTGAATGTATGAGAAATAAAGTTACCTATAGTTGACCTTCTTTTCTTATTATTTTTTGGTTGAAACATAATTGATTGTACAGAGTTGACTATAAGAATTTGTGTACAATATGTGATGATCAAATCATTAGCATGTTAATTATTACAAATTTTAATTATTCTTTGTGTCCCTTACCCAATTTCTCCCTAACCCCTTTCCCTTTCTACCTTTCCTACATCTAGTATCCATAGGTCTGTCCTCTCCTTCTGAAAGTAAAGGTATTATTGTGGTCTTCATCTCTCTCTCTCTCTCTCTTTCTTTCTTAGCTCCCACTTATGAGTGCGGACATGTGGTATTTCTCTTTCTGTGCCTGGCTTATTTCACTTATTTGATTTACTACAAGCTCATCCATGTTGCTGTGAATGGCAGAATCTCACTCTCTTTTATGGCTGGGTAGTATTCCATTGTGTTTATATGCCACATTTTCCTTACCCTGTTATCTGCCAATGGACATTTATGTTGGTTACATAACTTGGCTATTGTAAATAGAGCTGTGATGAACATGGGAGTGCAGGTATCACTCTGACATGATGATTTCCATTATTTTGGGTATATACCCAGAATTGGGATTCCTGGATCATACAGTAGTTCTTTCTGTAGTTGTTTGAGAAACCTCCATACTGTTTTCCATAATGCCTATATTAATTTATAGTCACGCCAAAACTGTAGAAGGGTTCCTCTTGCTCCACGTACTCATCAGCACTTGTTATTCGCTGTCTTTTTGATAATAGTTAGTCTAACTGAAGTGAGATCATATCTCAGTGTGGTTTTGATTTGCATTTTTCTGATGGTTAGTGATGCTGAGCATGTTTTCATGTACCTGTTGGCCATTTGTATATTTTCATTTGAAGAAGGAAAATGTCTATTCAGCTCTTTTGCCCATTTTTTAATTGGCTTCCTTGGGTTGTTTTTTTTTCCTGTGAAGTTGTTTGAGTTCCTTGTATATTCTGGATATTNGAGTACACACTTTGTAAAGTAAATTTATGAAATTTAGTTTCAAAAATTATACTCATGATAATTAAATTGAATGTATGAGAAATAAAATTACCTATAGTTGACCTTTTTTTATTATTTTTTGGTTGAAACATAATTGATTGTACAGAGTTGACTATAAGAATTTGTGTACAATATGTGATGATCAAATCATTAGCATGTTAATTATTATAAATTTTAATTATTCTTTGTGTCCCTTACCCAATTTCTCCCTAACCCCTTGCCCTTTCTACCTTTCCTACATCTAGTATCCATAGGTCTGTCCTCTCCTTCTGAAAGTACAAGGTATTATTGTGGTCTTCATCTCTCTCTCTCTCTCTCTTTCTTTCTTAGCTCCCACTTATGAGTGAGGACATGTGGTATTTCTCTTTCTGTGCCTGGCTTATTTCACTTATTTGATTTACTACAAGCTCATCCATGTTGCTGTGAATGGCAGAATCTCACTCTCTTTTATGGCTGGGTAGTATTCCATTTGTTTATATGCCACATTTTCCTTACCCTGTTATCTGCCAATGGAAATTTATGTTGGTTACATAACTTGGCTATTGTAAATAGAGCTGTGATGAACATGGGAGTGCA
>NW_007729698.1:377548-379178 GCF_000696425.1 Galeopterus variegatus
TTCTATTTATGTGAATAGTTTCATTGGTATTTTGATGGGGATTGCCTTGAATCTGTAGATCTCTTTAGGTAGTATGGACATTATCACAATGTTAATTCTTCCAATCCAAGATCATGGAATGACTTTCCACCTTTTTGTGTTCTCTTTAATTTCTTTTGGTAGTGATTTATAGTTCTCATTGTAGTGATCTTTCACCTCTTTGGTTAAATTGATTTTAGGTATTTTACTTTTTTGTTGATTATTATAAATGGGCTAGCTTTCTTGATTTCTCTTTCTGCTAGTTCCTTAGTTGAGAATAAAAATGCTACTGATTTGGGGGGTTTTAATTTTATATCCAATAATATTACCAAAATTATTAACCAACTCTAAGAGTCTTTTGGTAGAGTCTTTGGATTTTTCCATGTATAAGANATCCACATTGAGTTGATTTTGGTATGTAGTGAGAAGTACAAGTCTAGTTTCATTCTTCTACGTATTGATGTCCAATTTTCCCAGTACAATTTATAGTAGAGGCAGTCTTTTCCCCAGGGTATATTCTTGTTGCCTTTGTTAAAGATCAGTTGGCTATAGGTATATGGGCTGATTTCCGAGTTCTCTATTCTGTTCCATTGGTCCATGTGTCTGTTTTTATGTCAGTACAATGCTGTTTTGGTTACTATAGCTTTGTAGTATAATATGAAGTCAGGTTGTGTTATGTCTCTGGCTTTATTTTTTTTTTCTCGAGATTGCTTTGGCTATTCATAGTTTTTTCTTGTTCCATATGAATGTTAGGATTGTTTTGTTCTATTTATGTGAATAGTTTCATTGGTATTTTGATGGGGATTGCCTTGAATCTGTAGATCNTCAACTCTAAGAGTCTTTTGGTAGAGTCTTTGGATTTTTCCATATATAAGATCATGTCCTCTGCAAACAGGGACAGTTTGACATTGTCTTTTCAAATATTGATGCCCTTTATTTCTTCCTTTTGCTTGATTGCTCTGGCTAGTACTTCTAATGTTATGTTGAAAAGAGTGGTGAGAATGGGCATCCTTGTCTTGTTCCTATTCTTAAAGACAAATCTTTCATCTTTTCCCCATTCAGTATATTTGTGGTGGGTTTGTCATACAGGGCTTTTACTAAGTTGAGATACTTTCCTGCTATATCTAACTCGCTTAAAGCCTTTATCCTAAAGGTATATAGGATTTTGTCAAATGCTTTTTCTGCATCTGTTGAGATAATCATATGGTCTTTGTCCTTGATTTTGTTGATGACTGGTGTGTTACATTTATTGACTTGCATATGTTGAACCATCCTTGCCTCCCTGGAATCCATCCTGCTTGATCATGGTGTATAATTTATGTTGTTGTTGTTGCTGTTGCTATATTCTGATTGCTAAATTTTTCATTTTTACTTTTGATTCTGGCTTTTTAAATAATAATAGAGTTTGACTGATCATTATTTTTCCCTAGAAAAAATTTGACACCACATGTTTGCTCAAATAAAACACACTTCCACATTATTTATTTTTAAATAACAACAATAAAACAAGTCAGGGAATGGGTTGAGAAAATATGCATTTATTATTATGTTTTTATGCTAGCAAGCACCAGGGAGCAGTATAATAAATTTTTAAAATTGTTACTGATATCAG
>NW_007729698.1:382143-385108 GCF_000696425.1 Galeopterus variegatus
AGAGATTGTTTCTTCTAATCCCTGGAATTCTGGAAATTGACCTGACATTTGTGGGCATTTTCCAGCCATATGTGGTAAAAATAGAAAGAGTATTTAGAAAACCAATTATGCCCATTAATTATTAATTTATATGCCTTCCTACCTCTCATCCACCCCCACTAAACACATTGAGACTCTAACACTGAAATTTTGTTTCCAGCAATATTTGTGAAAGGTTAACTTTACAGAGTTTAGTTGTCCTAAATCTTCCCTTTGAGTTCTAATTCTATAAAGACCCCAAAGTTTGAATAGGAACTTAAAACACCTTTTTTTGTTGTTGAATTCTTTATGACATAGATTTGAAGAATTTTATATTTTGAATCTCAGTAAAACAACAGAGCCATACACATTAAGGAACTGTGAATATAAAAGGTACATATTCAATAAGAGGATATGTAAAAAGAATCTTGCAGCTTTCCAGGTGAGCATTACAGACAGGGACATGCCTAATGAGCTCAAGAACGGGTCACTGTGACTGGAAAAACAAAGTTGAGTAGAGAATAGTAAGAGATAAGGTTAAAAGGTGACTAGGATCCAGTTTTTTGAAGCTTTCAGAGAATTGTCATACTATTTGGCTTTGATAAATCAAACAGAAAGATGTTAAAAAGTTTTGAGCAGTTACAGGACATGTACTAAATTATATCTTATTACAATCATTATAGATTATGAACACTATGATGAGGCTAGACTGTAAAACAATTAGTATATTACTTTAATACATGGTAATAATCCGGATGAGAGATGATGGTGGCTTTTAATGGTAGAGGTGATGGGAAAATTTTATTGTGATTATTTTTGAAAGATTAGCTGATAGGTGTAGGGTGTGAAAGAAAGAAATGTATCAAAGATGAATTCAAGAGTTTTGGCTTTCTCAACTAGAAGGATGAAATTGTCATTGTGTAATGGAAAGACTTTGAGAGCAGGTTGCATCTGGTAAAGGCGAGAAATTCAGTTTTGAACATATTAAGTTTAATTTGCTTATTAGTTATCTAGGAAGGTATTTAGATATATAATCTGGTAGTTAAATATATATGGCCAGAGTTCAGAAGTCTCTGAATATATATGGGAAAAGTCTCTGCTGGAGTTATAAATTTGGTAGTTATTTGCACAGAGACGGTATTTAAAACCCTGAACTGGATAAGATAACTCAACAAGTTAGTGTATATAGGGAAAAAGAGAGACAGAAACAGGTTTAAGATGAGTCTGGAACATTCCAATATTTACTGGTAGAAAATACCAGAGGAAACCTACAAAGGAGCCCGAGTAAGAGGGGCTGGTAATATCAGAGGAAAACAAGGACAGTGGTGTGGTCAGAAGAAACCAAGGACAGTCAAGTCAAGGAAGTGTTTAAAGGAGGATGGGAGTAACCCAGTGGTTGAAATAATATGTACATATCAAGTAGGTTGTTGACAGAATATAGATTGTTATAATTTGTAATATTTAATTTTTTTTCTATTATACAATGTAAACTTTTTTTTTAGTCCCCTATAATTTCTAAAACAGTCACACACACACACAAACACACACACACACACACACACACACACACACACACACACAAGAATTTTGGTGAAAATATGGCCGATTGAAGCTAGTAGAATGGTCTCAAAAGAGAATGAGACAGTCCAATAGGAGACAGTGAGTATAACTCTTTATGGGAAGTTGCCATAAAGGGAAATGAGAGAGCGAGGTCAAGATAAGCTTTATATTTTAATCTATAGGAGAAATAATGACATTCATTTGAATTCACAGGAATTACTATTAGTGGTTGGGGGAATATTAAAACAAGACAAGTAAACAGGAAAAGCTGACATAATAGATTTAAATAGTCAAAGTAGGATGGAATCTAGAGGAGAGGAGAGGAAAGTATTAAGGGCACAGAGTTCATCCATATCAATAAGAGGATGATCAGAGTTATGTGGGCACCACTTCTGGCAGATGAGTATATAAAGTGATGGGATTTCACAGGAGATTTTTTTTCATCTTCTATTTTATCAGAATATAAAAATGTTCATATATGTCTTCCTATACATTAAAAGTGTATACATGCTCAAATTATTAATAATTGCTTATATAAAAAATAAATTAAAAATAAATACACAAGGGGCCGGCCCGGTGGCACACTGCTACAGTGCGCCACTTGGGAGCGTGGTGGCGCTCCCAGTGAGCGTTCGGATCCCACATACAGACCGGTTCCCGCTCACTGGCTGAGCGAGGTGCGGGCGCGACACCGAGGGTTGCGATCCCGTTGCCGGTCCCGGTCCGGTATGGGTGCGACACTGAGGGTTGTGATCTGTTGCCGGACACGAAAAAAGACAAAAAGGAAAAATAAATAAATAAATAAATAAATACACAATGAATTTGGTTATAATAAAACAAGTATTGAGATTTTAAAATTTCTCATATTTTTATAAAATTACTTAATTACTAAACTAAATACAAAGTGACTTGAAACTCTCAAAATGTACAAAATGGTTGTGTATCATTTGCTTTTCTTTTTCAATTTACTATGGCAGTTGAGGGCAGGGGACCTACCAAAAGCTGTGGAACACTTATTTATGTTGTGAATGTGAACACCATTACTTATACGAGTATATGATGTGCCACAATGGGAAAGAAGGTAAAATGTTTTCAGAAAATGTCTTTCATCTCAAACACAAAAAACTGAGTGGACACATATTTTTTAAAAAAGTAAATGTAATTCATTTTTACTTTATCTGTCTAAATATGTATCAATCATCTATCTGTTTATCTACCTACCTATTTACTTAGTCAAACACACCCATCCTCATATTCACTCTCCCCTTTACTTAGAAAATTTAGAACCCTTGAAAATATTCAACCAGGGTAATTTGTCCATGTCTTTGGGTGAGGTGGGGTGGGTGTGGATAACTGATCTTTTCAAATTATATATTTTCTGTAGTAA
>NW_007729698.1:385722-386905 GCF_000696425.1 Galeopterus variegatus
TGGGTGAGGTGGGGTGGGTGTGGATAACTGATCTTTTCAAATTATATATTTTCTGTAGTAAACTTGAGAAATTGTGTTTAAATTTCTTTGCTCTGTGTTTCTCACAATTTATAATGGAAACTCTGTTTTAGTATGTCAAGGACATAGGAAAATGCAAGTGCTTATAAATTAAAAAGAGAAATAAGAGCCAGAGGAATGTGAAATTGTAGAAAGATTAATAATATCATTGAAAATCCAATTTGCCTGCACAGAAAATCATATTTTCTGGAAGAAATATTAATATCAGAGATGTCTAAGTGGATTATTTAAAAATTAGATTTCAAAGGACAGAGGAGTAAGAACAAAAGCAAAGTCAAACAAGTAAGGAATAATGTTGTGGAAACTTAAGACCTTATTGATGATTTATGGCCACCCACTTAAATACCGTTTGATGATAGCAAAATATGAAAGATCATTCAGTTTTTATCTTGAAAATATGTGTGGAGACCATTAAGTACATTTTGTTTAAATTAGGCCAGAGATATTTAAGATACCCTGTGGTGCTAGTTTATGGGCAAGTATCAGAAAAGAAAAGGATTTAAACATAATATGTACAGGATCTTAAATCCCGGTTCTACAAAAAGAAAATGGAGTTTATTTTCACAGATAAGATTAATGAATACAATCATCTATTTTTTTTACAACATCTCATTCCTTTTAAAATGTTAGCATGTTGTCAGGAAAATTTATGCAGATATTGGGTAAAATTTGTCTCAATATTTTCATATATTGGAAATTCACAAATATAACAACCACAGTCCTGTTATGACAACTCTGCAGCAATTTTTAGACACTGGACAGATTATGTTTTTCTTTTTTAATTTCCAAATTGCTAAAGATACTACCTCTCTCCTCTAAATATATTATTGGGGATTGTATTAATCATCACTTTTTAATGTATGGTGGAATTCTATTCTGTAAGTACTAGACAGTATCATCTTTCATTTTTTTAATCCATTTTATTAGAAAATATTAAAACAAATTCATAAGACCATATTTACATATTTAAAAATTATCCAAGAGCTCCTGGGCTTTCAATGTGCTCCAAAATAAAATGGTAAAGATATGTTTTCCATTGCTAAACATCATGCAGCCCTGCTTTTTCTACTAAGTCTTATTTTATATGGCTTTCTTCCCCAGGCAG
>NW_007729698.1:386935-391546 GCF_000696425.1 Galeopterus variegatus
CATCATGCAGCCCTGCTTTTTCTACTAAGTCTTATTTTATATGGCTTTCTTCCCCAGGCAGTATACTGATCTTCAATTATACCTATCCATCTTCTACCTATATTTTAAAATCAAATCAGAATGTTTGCAAACTGCCTTGGATTTAGTTAGAATGAAGCTTTCATCCAATAGTGAAAGTAAAGAAAAATTTGTCTCAATATTTTCATATATTGGAAATTCACAAATATAACAACCACAGTCCTGTTATGACAACTCTGCAGCAATTTTTAGACACTGGACAGATTATGTTTTTCTTTTTTAATTTCCAAATTGCTAAAGATACTACCTCTCTCCTCTAAATATATTATTGGGGATTGTATTAATCATCACTTTTTAATGTATGGTGGAATTCTATTCTGTAAGTACTAGACAGTATCATCTTTCATTTTTTTAATCCATTTTATTAGAAAATATTAAAACAAATTCATAAGACCATATTTACATATTTAAAAATTATCCAAGAGCTCCTGGGCTTTCAATGTGCTCCAAAATAAAATGGTAAAGATATGTTTTCCATTGCTAAACATCATGCAGCCCTGCTTTTTCTACTAAGTCTTATTTTATATGGCTTTCTTCCCCAGGCAGCATACTGATCTTCAATTATACCTATCCAACTTCTACCTATATTTTAAAATCAAATCAGAATGTTTGCAAACTGCCTTGGATTTAGTTAGAATGAAGCTTTCATCCAATAGTGAAAGTAAAGATTTTTTTTCTTCACATTAGTCCACTTTTTCAAATAGAAATTGTATTATATTATATTTGTAGTTTAGCACATTTGCATTTTATTTGTCTTCATACCTAGATTTAAAGTTCCTTGAGGCAAAGAACTGAGTTTTTACATTTGTTTTTGTTTTTAATTTTGTTTTTTTAGTCTATAGCTCCCAGTGAAAGAGGTTTTATTTATCAATTTTCTGTTGCTTGTAAAAATACCTGAAACTGGGCAATTTATAAAGAAACAAAATTTATTTCGTATAGTTTTGGAGGCTGGGAAGTCCACAGTCCAGGGGTTGCATCTGGTGAGGGCTTTCTTCTGGGTGGGAACTCTCAATAGGATCCCATGGTGACACAGGAAATCACATGGCAAGGATGGCAAGATCTCTTTCACGTGCTCTCCTTGTAAGTCACCAATCCACATCCATGATTACTCATCCCGGAGATTATAGTCCTCATTATCCAATCACCTCTTAAAGGCCCCACCTCTTACATAACATAATTGGATTTCTCATCCTCTTAACACCGTTACAATAGTGATGGAGTTTCCAACACATGAATATTTTGGGGAACACATTTAACTCATAGAAAAGGTAATAGGCCAAATGTCAGGTCTTAAAAAAATAATGCATTGTTTCAATTCATGTTTGAGGCAATAATGAACTGCTTTTGAATAGTTTCTGCTACTAAGAAGAAAATGAGAAAATAAAATATTTCAATTAAATGATAACACAATTTTATGAGCTGGAGGTAGTAATTAAGGGGGGTCAACAGGCAAATGATTTTCAAGCTTGTCTAGGTTCGAAACCTGGGAAAATGGTAATATTACTAACATAAATGAAGTTATTTTGCGGATGAAAATTATTTTTGTATTTTTTATTTGTTGAGTTTCTAGTACATCAGAGGGACCATAATTAATTTTAGGTTTGGTAATCGTCGGCTAGAAGGCTGCATAAAAGTTCACATTAATTCAAACCAGAATGTTGAGAGAAATAAGGTGCAAAAACAATGGCAGAACATCCTGGAACCTGCTGAGAATTTGTGGACGTATTTCAAACTCCTTGTTTGTGATCTCAGTTTTTTCAGTAAAATAAGTTGTAAACTCATCTACTGAGAATCAAGAAGAACATCTGGGGAATAGGAAGAAGTGAAAGATTGCAGCAGTTGTCCATATTACAAATACCAAGCTTAATAATAAATACTAGATACAGAACACCACTATTATCAACACAGTAATATTAAAGTTAACATTTAATGCTTGGCATTCTGCTAAGATTTTACTTTATCCTCATAATGATATCAGGTAGGTGCTATTATTTTCCCCATTTTATAGAAGAGAGGACTAGGAATTAGACTAATTAGTGAAGTTGACAAAGGTCACACAGAGAGCAGAAGTGAAATTTTTAATTTGAACTTTGGCTAAGCTCAGGCTTTTACTTTTAACTTCAATAAATTATTGATATACCACAGTTTACAAATATTATCAGTTCTGTCCTTGTTTTAACTGTTTGTTTTTCTCCATACCTTAATTGTAAATGCTGGATAATTCCTGCTACAAAAAAAGGGACCGATTAAACAAGTATAGCTGATCCCCAAATCTATCTCTCCTCCTGCCTCTTTCTCTCACTCAATATCTCTTTTATCTTCCATAGAAGGAAAAAAAATAGATAAAAGTGTTATAACATTAAAAGCTCAGTGCAAATGTCTCATTGCAAATACCTAAACCACACAAAAATATAATTTAATTATTTACCTTAACCATTTCACTGAATAAAAATTATGTTATGTATATTTTATGTATTCCTATGACCTCTCTTCCAGACTGAGAAGTAAAGTTGTAAGAAGGAATGCTACTTTAATATTTGTCTCCAAATAGAGGAAAATCTATCTTCAGTACAATATAATAGAGCCATTTTGTTAGAGATACTGATGATGTAGAAAGACTCTGAGGTTTTTCCATGGTTTTTTTTTCTTTGTTTTTTGGTTCTGTTTTCAAACATATAAACTTGGGAAAATGCTTCCTTCAGATGAGACAACTGGTTGACCCCATGTATTACCCCTTGTAATTAGCAGAATAGTGTATCTACTTGAGAGTTATAAGTGATGAGTCCAGGTTCTGAAAACAGACTTCATGGGTTTGAATTACAGCTCCATCACTTATTTATATGGACTTAAGAAAATTTCTTAACTTTCCATTGCCTCAGTTTCCTCACCTTTAAAATGGAGTTATTAATAATGTTACCTGCCACATGAGTTATTATGAGGATTACATGAGTTAATATATCTACTGTTTTTATTGTCCAGTATAAACTAAGCCTTAACTCTTATAACCAAAGGGCACTTGGTCATAAACGTTGAGTGTTAGCATAAATTAGATAGTAACTCTACATTAAAGATACAGAATAACATTTCCCAGTTACAACCTGGCCAAAACTTTGCTCCAGCCCTGCCAGGTCTTCAGTGGACTGAGGTTTCTGTGACTACTGTGTCAAAATATGCGGCTTGTCTCCTGTTAGCCTGCATCCCCAAATGATAGATCCGATCTGCTTTGGGAGTCACACAACATGATATAACTTTCCTCATAAACTAGATTTCCGGGGAGGAGGGGTACCTACCCTGAAATGTCTTACAGAGACTAAGCAAAATGAAACTTCGGCCTTGACACCAAAGTATTACTCTATATGCCATCCTTAGGATTTGAGATGCAGTGGCAAATTGTAATTTACACACAAGTCTTATTCTCTGATTGCATGCCAATTTTATTTTAGTAAGACATGAGAATGCTGAAAGAGTGATCATCTTCAAATGTTGAAATCAGCATTCATGTTGCATTCTAGGCAATTTTATGCAGAACTATGGTATTTATTTGCCTTTCTCATCCTGAAGCACTTAATAAAATAAAAATATCTGCTGAATTGAATGAAACCTTGTATACTGTATATAATACTATACAGAATCATAAGTACTATGTACACTTTTGGAAACACTCAGTGTAGCAGAAACAGTTTCAAAATAGGGATACCTGAGAAAATCACAGAAAGAGATCTTCCTTACATAGATTAAAAAACAATTAGGCAGAAAGTATTTTTTTTCTCCCTGATTGTTTTTGGCTCTAGCTCAAGCTTTATAATTTATTTTATAAAATAATGTATGAGATGAGAGGATAAGGCAAAACACGTGAGCGAGAAGTTTGCCTGAGTTTATTGGAGAGCGACAGTTCTATCCGTAAGTTCCTGACGTGCCTGTTTTAGAAAGGTTGTTGCAAGGATGGCCGTGAGTAAAAAAGTGATGTGCAGAGACCTCTAGAGACGGGAAAGCTTAAGTACACTTAATGCTGTGCAGATATGCTTCAATGCTGTACTGCAATTGAATTACTCGGGGAGCTATAACACAGCTATAAAGAGAACAAGGTACTATTCTATTCCTAGTGATGTGGTTAAAATCAGTGTTCTCAAAAGCATAAGGCTTTTGGCTATTTTCCCCTTAATGAGTTAATTAAGGTAAAATATGCTTTACATTTGCTTTACTGCAAAAACAATGATTAAACAACAGATGTTCATACGGAAAAATATAAATTATCGATGTGTGCAGAAGGTTTATTTTTAGAAAAACATAGTAAGCATTTACCTGCCATGACATAAAGATATTCTTATTTACCTTATTATTTACTCGTTTTGGGGGGGAATATTCACATTTATTTTCCTTTTCTGATACATTGGACTTTTCCTTAGGATAACTTACACTGTGGCTGCTGGACTTCTTTAAATGCTCATTAATACTCCAATAAGAACTTATTGGGGGGCCGGCCCGTGGCTCACTCGGGAGAGTGAGGTGCTGATAACACCAAGGCCCCGGGTT
>NW_007729698.1:393049-398279 GCF_000696425.1 Galeopterus variegatus
GAGAGAGAGAGAGAGAGAGAGAGAGAGAGGGTTTTATTACCAGGGATGGCAAGTCCAAAGTATGTGGGGCAGTTTGGCAAGCTGGGAATTGTTGACGTTGCAGTCTCTAGTCTAAAGGCAGTTCGGAGGCCTTCAACTGATTGAATGGAGCCCACCAACATTAAGGAGGATAACATGTCTTACTCAGAGTCTACTAATTTAAATGTTTATCACATGTAAAAGATACCTTCACAGCAACATCTAGACTAGTATTTGATGAAAAATTGGCTACCGTGTTACAGCCGAGAAGACTTGCAAAATTGACCATCACACTGAGTAATCCTCAGGGTGATTTAAATGACCTGAAACAAATCAAACAAAATATGAATGCAAATATACAAACAACACAATTATATAATAATTGCTGATTTTTTTGTGTATTTATACTATAAATTCTACCTAATCACAGTAAAATGCTTTTCACGATGGAAATCTTTGTTAAATGTCTACCTTACAGTTAACGTTCACTGGTGCATAATGCTCAGTCTACCATAGTGGAGATATTCTGTTACCACTAACTTCATGTTAAAAAAAATCAGTATCTAAAATTTTATTATTTTTAAAATCCATACTCAAGTATTAGTTATTCAATTAAGACAGTTATTTTTTCATGGATCAAAGTTTTTCCCTTATGGAAAAATCTTATGATTGAGGTATATTTTCTTTGTATTTCAAATAAAAATGGAAAGGTACCAAATTTCAAATGCATCCTTTATTATTGAGAAGGTAAAATAAGAACAATAAGTTTGTTAGTACACTTTTTTAAACCATAAGTAACACAATTAGTATTTTGTCCTACATTGTTACTAAAGATAGTGCACTGTTAGTTTGAAATTAGGTTTTAATTAATATTACCCATGTAAAAATACTTAAAGTATATCATCGGTGCTGTCTCCAGTTATCATATATATTTAAAAATGAGTTCAGTATAGAGTACTCACTAACTTTGAATTTTAAAATCTAGCACTGTTTGGGGGAAGGGGGAAGGAGAGGGTAAAAAGAGGAATTGGTAAAGAAACATGAAAATCAACTACACTGTATATTGAAAAATTAAAACAAATCATGATTTTTCTTTATGCCCTTTACCCAACCTATACCTCCCCACGCGCAAACCCCCGGGTCACCCCTGCGTCTAATATTCTGAAAGTTCAAGGAATTGTTTAGGTCTTGTCTTTCTTTTTCTTCTCGTGGTATTTAGATCTCATTTGATTTCTCTTAGAAATGTTTTGTAGTTTTCAGTATAGTGGAATTCCAGCAAAGTCTTAAGAATTAAAGTGTAGTTTAAGAATTTATTATAATTACAGTCAATAATAATTTTATTCTATCAATAAATTAGTATTAGCAGTATTGCCTCTTGGTTTACTTTATTTTCTTCTTGTTTAATCTCTTTATTGCTAAATTGCCTGTCTCCCTTGTGCTTTAATTCTTCAAAGAGTAACTTGCCATTGCTTCTTTCTGCTTGCTCTTTTTGTCACCCTACCTGGGAGCAAAAATTTGGTACATTTTTATGGGGGAAGATAAGTTAATTGAGATACTCAATTTTTTCAAAGGAAAAAAACTCCACCACAAAACATATGCCAGAACTCCAGGAGATGGACAATTGTGACTTTATCCACTGAAGCCTTGTCTCTCTGGTTTTCAGCAAGACCCAATGCTTTCGTGTGGTACTTAACAGTCACTGGGTGTACATGTGTTTCTCTTATCTGTATTTCCTTTTTCTTGTATTTCTAATTATGTGCTTCATGTTTAGTTTTTATTCATGTTATCTAGTGATTCGAGAGTCATATGTCACTCATCTATTAGACAGTGCTTAACACAATGTTTAGAGCAGGCACCTCCACTTTTCAGAGGCTGGCAGACAGTGTGTAGAGAAACTAACTTCATAACAAAAAGAATATAAGCAGTATATCTCTTATGCATCTTAATTTACACTTGATCCCAACAAACTCATTATAGGAAACACTTCTTCTTTAGCAACATAAGGCAATAAGCAATTTAGATACATAAGAACATTTTACATTTTTGGATTCAAATTTAGTAATTTTAGGATTGTTTTGTTTACATTTTTATATGACTAACACTAAACTAACTCAAATGTAGTTTAATGTTGGCAGAAATTTGGTTCAGTTCGTGAGTATTTATGCAGAATCCCTCTTGTAAACCAAAATAATTTCATTGAAATCAACTATGGTTTACTTAACTACACATTTAGAAACTATTGAGTATGTTTTCCCAGAAAACAAACTATTCAAAACCCACAGATTTGATGTTTCTGCTAACCTTTTCATCAAAAGCCATTTCAAAGAGGATGTGAGAAGATTAGCAAATGATTAGTTTAAACTTTCTATTTTGGTGTAATCAAATAGTTCACATTTCTAGATTGCAGTTTTTTTTTAATCGACCAGTATTATTTTCTTACTCAGCCCAGCTGTTTGAAAGACGGAATAGTGCAATTTGAGATGTGGCGAGGGAAGATTATAATTTAACTACAGAGATGGAAAATTACCTCCAGTGCCAAATACCAAGGGAATTTACAAGATAAGAGAAAAATGAAATGCCACAACTCGCAGTGATGGTATAAAACAATTGAACCTGGGGGAGCACTTGAGTATTTGCTTTGGTGCATCATGCTGTACATTCCAACTAATTTTTGTATTAAGAAATTTGAAGTTTTTCAGTGTATTAAAGAATTAAAAGGTATTTATGGCATCATCTAATAATTTGTGTTTACCTGTTTCATAATTCAAGTTAATATTATTTTAGCTTATATTTTTACTCTGAACCCTATAATTATTTGATATGTTCTAGTCTAAGTCATTAATTACAAAATGGTTAGGCATGAGTATAAGTGATGCAAAACTATTACGTTTTTATTTATTTTTATAGTGGTTTATTAAAGTGTAGTTAATTATATAATTCTTTGATCCAGTTTAATTATTTTTGATGTAGAAGTCACATAAATATAGTACTTTCTCAAAGGACCAAATTAGCCATCAGTCTAAACTTTCCTGCCATATATTCTATGTACATACAACACTACAATGTAATTCTACAAGAGTATAAAATGATAGATACAAACCATCAATGTTATAAGTATGATAGCATATAACAAAGTTGAATTATTCTCAAATGCAGACAAAATTGAAGAATAAAAAAAGTCATTAAGAGTGCGAAATGCTAACTGCCCAAACTCATCAGTGTCATTTTACAATGTTCTTGATGGTTATTCTATACACAGCTAGAAGACTAAGATTTATTTAGTTAAAGAGAAAAAGGATTTATGGGCAGAAGGTGGATGTACTGAGCAGAGATAGAAACATAAAATGGTTAGTCTTTTCTTCCTTTGCCCCCAGGATTCCCT
This sequence comes from Galeopterus variegatus, assembly GCF_000696425.1. NCBI lineage: Eukaryota > Metazoa > Chordata > Mammalia > Dermoptera > Cynocephalidae > Galeopterus > Galeopterus variegatus. Next base: position 396,450 of record NW_007729698.1, read on the forward strand.
GTCGGGGGTGCTCAGGTAATGGTGAGACTTTATGGAAAGCTAAGCTTAACTCTTGTGAGGCCACTGTCCTTTTATACTCAGTCTACATCATCTCTCAGGAAGAATGTATACTAGTAATAAATGTGTTTTCACATAAGATAAAATTTACAAAGTTCTGGTTATTCTAGTTCTTGAAGGAAACAACGTTAGCGAATATGCTTTCTCATTATGGTTGAAAAGTTGAAACGTTACCCAGGTGTTCAGAGCAATGCCATCTCCTCTGGCTTACAAGTGTTCCAGAAAACCTCTTCTACCTAACTCTTTAGCTCTAACTCCTCATTTACCACCAGTTAATAAGGTGATCCTGGAAAGCCTGGTGAAAAGCAGATTGCTGACCCTTCTTTGACAGTTCCTCATCCAGTAAGTCTGGGGTGGGTCCTAAGAAGTTGCATTTCTAACAAGTTGCCAGGTGATACTTGTGCCTCTGCTCCAGGGACCATGCTTTGAGAACACTGGGTTGAAGAGACATAAGTCTCTTTTTACACCATGTATGTTTAAACTCTGTCGACACAGTTTTGTATCAATCTGTTGAGGCTTGGAAAAGAAAACTAGTATATAAATGCTTTAATTGTGTTTATTTGAAAATGCAGTTCACACTATTAGAGTACTCACACTGTTCACTTAAAAAAAAACTGACCAATAAGGCTTACCAAAAGTAAAATGAGAATATATTATATATATACATATATATGTTACTTTTTCTATAATTTTTATACATTGCCCTTTCATGTAATATTGATAATGTGTAGGGGTTTTTTTTCTCTGTGTCTTTTAAACACTGAACATTGCAAGAACTTATTAGGTATTTCATTCATCTCTAACAGGTTTACACATCTATTCTTTCTCACTTATATGTGACTGAATTCATGCTTCCATCACAGCGGCTACCACTATCAAAGAAAATACTTGAAGAATATTTTTCAGAACTTGTCTAATAGCCTAAGAAATTAAAGTTAGGAAATAACGAAAGCCCTAAGGCAATCTGAGACTTAGAATGCACAGAATTATAATTATATTAAAATCTTTTTTTCTGTTTGATCATAAATCGAAATCTAAGTCATAGCTAGTAGTAATGCTGATGGACTACTATATACCCAAACTCCTAACCTCCGTTAATTTATTTTTTAAAGATATATGCAGATTTTCATGTTTATATATAAACAACATGCATAATATTAAAATTGTTTTTACTTTGATAAAATACACATAACATAAAATTTATCTTAATCATTTTAAGTTTATAGTTCAGTGGAATTAAGTACATTCACATTGTTGTGCTGCCATCACCACCATTTATCTCCAGAACTCTTTTCATCCTGCAAAACAAAATCTCTGTACCCATTAAATAATAACCCAATTCTCCTCTTCCCCCAGCCCCTGGCAACCAGTATTCCATCTTCTGTGTCTGTGATTTTAACTACTCCAAGTACCTAATGTAAGTGGAATCATACAGTATGTGACTTTTTGTAAATGGCTTTTTTCACTTAGCATTATGTCCTCAATGTTCATCCAGGATATGTCAGAATTACCTTTCTATTTAAGGCTTAATAATATTCCTTTGTATGTATATGCCACACTTTGTTTATTCATTCGTCTGTTTGTAGACACTTAGGTGGCTTCCACGAATATTAGCTATTGTGAATAATGCTGTTATGAACAGGGTTATACAAATATCTTTTTGAGAACCCACTTTAAATTTTTTGAGTATACACTCATAAATAGAATTACTGGATTATACTGTAATCCTATTTGAGACTTTTTGAGGAAACCTTGTAGTTTTCCACAGTGTTG
>NW_007729698.1:399294-403639 GCF_000696425.1 Galeopterus variegatus
TCCCCTTTTAACAGTTTTGGCACTCTTGTCAAAAAACATTTGACCTATATAAGAGAGTTTATTTCTGGGATGTCTCTTCAATTCTACTAGTTTATATGTCCATTTTGTGACATTATCTTACTGTTTTGATTACTGTCGCTTTGTAGTAAAGTTTGAAATCAAGAAGTAGGAGTCCCCTCACTTTGTTCTTATTTTTCAAGATTGTTTTAGCCTGTGGGGGTTGTTTGAGGTTTCATATTAATTTTAGAATGTGTTTTTTCTATTTCTCCAAAATGTCACTGGGTTCCTGATAGAAATTAAATTGAGTCCAGGGACAGTTCATGCTGGTGTATTTTTCCCCCTTTGGATAAGCAATACTTTTTGTTTCTTTGTAAGCTTTGTAATTTTTTTTGGCAGGGGGGCAAAAACTGGACATTTGAATCTAATAGTGTTATAAGTCTAGAAATCAGATTCTACCTTTGCCCCAGGGTTTGCTGTTTTTATTTTTATTGTTGTTGGCTGTCTCTTTGTTGAGGATCATCTTGGGTCCTTTCTGAGCTTGCTCCTTTCCCTGGGCATGCACAGTGGCATTCTGTTTTTCTCTGTATATGTGGTTGCTTTGGAATAACTTGGTCTTTAATATCTGGCTCCTAAAAAAGGAAGAAAATGAAAGGTTTTTTTTAAAAAATAAATAAAAATACATAAAGGTTCTTCCCTATTAACCCCACTAGAAATCACTTCCATTGGATGAGGAGGAACTTGAAACAATGGCAGGAGATGCAACAATGGCCTTTTTGCCTGTATCTTTATCAGAAGCATCAAGCAGAGATCAGAGCTCAAATCCCTGATATTTGGAAGACAGTCCTTTTGCCAATCCTACCTCCCACAAGCTGTGTGTAAGCTGCTCCTGCAACACAACCAGCTGCCTGCCATAGGGCTGTGGATGGGAGATGATGGGTAGCCGCTACTGTGCTAAGAGATGAAATTGACCAAAATTAACCTTAATTTACCATTCACACCTCCCCTTTGATTTTGCAAGCTTCAAGTAAACTCCAGAGTTCTAAAATAGTTATGTCAGATAGATACTGCCAGTGCAATTGTTGTCTAGGTGGGGAGAAAGATTGATCACTATTGCTTCCTACTCTGCCATCTTCCCAGAACCTTCCTCTCTGTATAATCTTATATAATAAATATAATGTAATTAATATGTCATAATTATAAACTGGTAAATTAAGAGCAATGCTTATACTTTCATTAGTCTCAGTAAACTAAAAAATCAGCAAGAAAAACTTATATTAGCTAATTCCATGAAGGCATTGTAAACAAAAAAAGAGGGTATTGAGTACATGAAGTGAGAAAATGTTTTACTGTTGAGGGGAAATAAACGTAAAAATATAAGAGAAAATGGAGAATTCTGTGGCCTTACAATTTTCAATAAGATTGACCCTGCTAAACTTCATTTGGTTGGAAAAAAAATGTAAGCTTTTTTCAAAGATAATTCTGAAAAAAATGAATATAGGAAATTCCAACTCAGAAAACTTATTAATGCATTTATGTTGAGTTGTTTTTTGTTTGTTTATTTTGTTCTTTTTGTTTGTTTTTATTTTGGCAAGACTACTACCATTTTAATGGGTTTGTTAGTTTACTTGATGTATCTCAATAGTCAAAATTAATATCATATTGAACCATAATGGAATCAGATGACAATGGTGGGTTTAGTCAAGACATTTTAGCTTATCTTTCTTCACTTTGTTTCTAAGGCAGGACACACTCATCCTATCTTTAATGATATAGCTAACCCACCTTCACTTTTGCATCACCCTCATTCTAATTTCAAAATGTTGAAATTTCCTAGCATTCAGTTTACTTCTTTTATTTAACTATATTTATTTCCTAGATAACCTCATCATATCCCATGTTGCTGATCATTTACTACATTTTATTGCTGGTGGCTTGAAATGTATGGCTTCAGAGGGCCCATAAACTTTATCATTTAAAGAGACACAATATTTTAGAAAGGAGACCATTCTGGAGGAAACACTATTGTCCTAGATGATCCTATCAATTCCCATGATTTTAAATACCATCTAGACCAGGGTCATCAGTGTCAAATGGCAAATAATTTAGGCTATGTGGATCATACAGTCTCGGTCACAACTATGCAACTTTGCCAATGTAGTGAAAGCAGCCATACATAGTGCATAAACTAATGGGCATGGCTGTGTTTCAATAAAACTTTATTTATAAAAACAAATGGTGGCTCAAAGTTGGCCCATGAACCATACTTTGCAAATCTAATCTATATCATGTCCCCATCGCAGCATTAAAAAAAAAAAAAAAAAAAAAGTTAACTCACCTCTGCCTCAGCTCCCTACTGCTGCTTTAGGAGTGAAGTGATGAGAATTAAGACCATAAGAAAATATATTCACAGTTTTTGGTTTTTACTCTCATTTTCTGGAATTAGTAAGCAAATAATTTCCTTGGAAGGAAATTTCCATGTAATAATTTTGCACTAATGAACATTTCTTGTCAGTTAAAAATACATTAATAATTTGTTGGTATACAGAATTCTGGATTTTATCCCATTTTTCCTTCTGTGCTTTGAGACCATGCTTCATGGACATCTAACTTTTCCCCTAACACATGAAAAGTGTGGTGTATTCTGATACTTGTTTCTTGCAAGTCCACTTATCTGTTGTTTTGTTTTCTGTCTAAAAAGGTTTAGAAAATTCCTTTTGCCTTTAATGTGTAACTTGACATAATAATTTGTCTATGCATGTATTTTTTAAAAATCACATTCCTAAGTACTTAGTGCTTAATGACTGTTGCCTCCTTATAGAACTGTTTCTCTTCTGTACACATATTTTCATTACAAAAGTGGTATTTTAGAACCATTTTCTTACGCTATATTCCTCTTTCTTAGTTTCCTGTCCTTGTGTTAGGAAGTTAGAATTTCTTAAACTTTTAAAAATATTCTGAAGATATATAATCACCCCCCCACACACACACACACAATCTTCTTATGGTAAAATTATTTATCTTTAAATTTAGACTTTCTCTTCATTTATTCTGATCTTTCTGAATCTTCAGGCTTCTTTAGTCCTGTTTTCTAAAAAAAATGAAGAAATAGGTTGTATGAAAGCTGTATGTTAATAGGCAGGACTTGGCAATTGATAGCTTTTACTTTAGTGCCATGTGTTATGGTATTATAATGAGATGATGCCTCTGTTGTAAGATGATTAAACACAAATTAACAGTTCTCGTATCCTGAGAATGTATTTACTTTTTTAAGAAGTATTTTGTATTAAAATAGGAGCTTTGTTTTCATTCTCTTTAGTGTAGTATTTATACATGCGAGTGAGAGTATGGGTATATAAATACGTGTTTGAGAGCAGGAACTAAATTAATCCTCAATTTCAGGACCACATTTTATTTCTGCCTTCTTTTATAGGTTTGTAGTGGATATTCTGAATTACACAACTCAGCTCTGACCTCCTGGTCTGTAGATCTCTGAAAGAAAGAGAAATTCACTTATGTCTATGTATGTGTGTGAAAAACCTGGAGAGAAGAGGGTATCTGTCTCCCTGCAACAATAATGTTAGTCTTCTTTTTATGTAACTATTAAAATGAATTGTGAATTTTATAGTAAATTAAACACAGTGGTTTCTCATTATATGATACAGAGAAGCTACAGTGGCATGAGCAATATTTTTGAAAATTTATTTTCTGAGGAACTTACATAGTTACATTTAATGCAAAGAAGGAATTATCTGTCATTTTTTACGTTACAATTGTGTTGAATTGCCGAGAGTATCTAATTAAACAAAGATCATGGAAACAGCAACACCTCAATCTATTATTTATGCAAACAATTGTAGAGCAGAAAATTGTAAATTAACATTATATCAGGTTTTACAAATATTGTCTAACTCATGTTTACAGATCAGCATTAGATTTTGTGAGAATATTGTTAGCACATATAATTAAAGATCAGAAGATTTGCACTTGGCAAAGAAAGTAAAAACTGAAAAGATAAGAGTAAATTATTCTTTACAATGATCTTTTCTTCAAGTTTTCATTAGAATAAACAGTTCTAGTAAATGAAATTTAAGTTTTAAGCCAGGTTAATTGGTTTAAATGACTTCTAGTAAGACGTTATTTGAGGCTGACTACTCTGAATTAGCCATAGTCTAAATTATGGAATTTTTTTTTGTTTTCATATTCATTGTAAGCATATTTAGAATTTTTTTCTTGGAACCTACACAAAGAGCTAGCTTTAAAATTTTAATTACAGCATATATATATATATATATATATATATATGTATGTGTGTATATATATATATATATATATATATATATATATA
>NW_007729699.1:0-3080 GCF_000696425.1 Galeopterus variegatus
CTGGTATCACAGCGCACGGCTCACAGGATCGCGCTGTCTCCTGGCGTGGCCGCTCAGACCCTACGCCATCTTCAAAAGCCTCGAGCTGTTGTCATTGATTCTGGGACAGCTGCATCTGGCACAGGTCTCAGGCTGCTTCTACTCATGGCAGAAAAGTGTCAGGCAGCCGGCGGGTACAAGCAGATCACATGGCAAGAGAGGAAGCAAGAGAAAGGAAGCAAGCAATTAGTTAATTATTTAAAAGCAAAATTAATTATCAATTTTGAGGGAATCGGGTCTGGGAATTAACTGAATTAGAAGCGCAATTGTAGAAAACGTCCAGCAGGAGGAGCCCTGATACAAACGTGTGGGTGAGATTCCTTTAGCAGCAAAGAGGGGACCAGCATTCAAACGGAGTCAGGAACTTTTAAGGACCTGGCCACTAGTTCAGAGCCCCGGGTTATATTCCCAAGCCAACATTAGATGGTTTCGTAAATTTAAAAATTCATCTTTTAATTGGTTTGAGAGAATTTAGTAATTTCTATTTCAAAAAATCCAGCGGTTAGACGCTCTTTGCTATGAAGAGGGTCCATATTTTGGCAAAACCCTCTTTTGGTGTCTTTAGGTCAGGACAGATTTTGTTTTTTGTTTTGTTTTGTTTTGTTTAGCAGTTGAACTCTGATGATATCCATCAATGGGGAATTTGGCTAACACGATGGTATATCCATATGATTAGAATTTGTCCACAAGGAAGAATGAATTAACTTCGTGGGTACTGGTATGGAAGTACTTCCAAGATATGGTGTTAGGTGAAGAAAGCAAGTTGCAGATTCCATTTGTGCTTAGATAAAAGGATGTGTGTGTGTGTGTGTGTGTGCATGCGTGTGTGTGTGTGTGTGAGTGTGTCTGTGTGAGTGCGTGCCTGCATGTTTGTATCACATTCCTGGAAGGACAACTCAAATTACCAATGATGATTCTCTGTGCAAGGCGGGAATGGGGAGATGAAGAGACTTTTACTTTCTACTTTTAACTTTCTGTACTATTTGGAGTTTTCTACAATGTGCATATATATTTTTGAAAGTAGGCACTATACACCAATACTGACATTTTCTCTATTTCCTTTTAAATTTGCAGGGCAGCGGCATCTACTCCAAGAGAAGTCCCATTTCTTTACACAGGACAAAGTGCCAGACTTATCATTCCTCTCTTAGTGGCTGTGGCTTCAGGTGCTCAGATGTAACTAGAAACTCAACTGTGCTGTTCGAACAAGCCTCCAGCCCTGAAACCTACCCTTGCAGTCATCGTTCCTAATCTTTGTATACAAAGTTATTCTATTGTCTAAAGAGCTTTTTTCTGGAAAAACAATGTCCTGAAATGGTATTTCAATAATATACATGCTCAGTCAGGATTTCAGAAACAAGAAATTAATCTAGTCCTATTAAGCAGGTTAAAATTGCCACATTAGCATTAAAGCAAGTTACTATTTTCTTATTTTTATAATGGTACAAAGCATTGAGACCCAGACTGTTATGAAATCTTATATAATCAAATATGTTTAGAAAATTCTAATAAAACTGCATGTCATGTTTTCTGTATTTTTCTATATCCCCAGCAGTGCACACTGCATATGTGTTGATAGCTTCAGATATATGTACACTACATAACTGGATAGATATATATCTGGTATGCAGAGATTTATGTATAAAGATGTTCATTTAAGGGTTATTTGTAATGAGGAAAAAACCAGTTATTATCAATTATCAGTGTCTGAAAATATTTACGTATTTACTGGGATTGTTTGGAACTGTTTACGTAAGATTTGCTATATCTGTAGTATGGAATATCATTCACCAAATACAAGTCATGTTTACAATCCAAATGTCCTTGAACTGGTGAATGGGTAAACTAACTGTGCTATATCTGCACCATGGAATACTGCTCAGCAATAAAAAGTAAGTAGCTACTGATATATGCAACAATATGAATGAAACCAAAATGCATTATGGTAAGTGAAAGACCACAGACCAAAAGGCTACATACTTTATGATTCTATTTATATTGCATTCAGGAAAAGGCAAAATTATAGGAATAAAGAATGGTTCAGTGGTTACTAGGGATGGGGGTAAAGGGCAGGGGTGTTGGGTGGAGAATCAGCAATAAGGGGAGGGGCTAACTACAAAGGGCAGCAAGAAGGGATTTTGGGGAATGATGAAATTGTTCTGTCTCTTGATTGTAAAGAGTGGTTACATGAATCTCTGTATTTGTTAAACTGTTAGACCTGGACATCAAAGTATGTAAATGAAAAAGAAATGATTTCAAAGAACATTTAATCACCTAGGAAAATGCCAACAACGAGTGCAAGAGATAGAATACAAAACCGTTTATCATATGATCCAATTGTCTAAAATATAATACAGATTTAATAAATTACATTATGGATGTGTGTTTGCATGATACACATGTACCGTATATGAATGAAAGAAAAGGATTTACACGAAAAGGCAGAGCCTTTTTTGACTTTTGAATTTTTGTATTTTCTAGCATGCATTACTTTTATAGTTAAAAAAGAGAAACACACACACACACACACACACACACACATCATATGTGTAATCATTTGGCCCAACACATTTCCAGAAGAAGAAAACAAAACCAAGAGCTCGCCGCAGACTCTTCCCTATTGTAGTTGCTCCTCATCTGTGGAAAGAAGCGCGGGTCGCCAGGCAGGAGAGTGCACTGGCTCTGATGCCCCGGGGCCAGCCCTTGGCCGGGGGGCGCTTTGCTTTCCTGGGGGGCTCCATGAGTCTCTGTAGCTCACACCTGCAACTCTGAGTGCATCCCTGTCTCGGCGAGGCCGTCCTGCCAGTGCCTCTACTCAACTTCTGTGGACACTTGAGCACTTTTATATTCACTATAAAGCTGGGACCTGCCCAGCTTGATGATCACTGTGTATGACGCATGTTTACAATTCACCCTTGTGAATGTCTAGAGGTCGTGGGGGGCATTGCCCCAGACGGGTCTCAGTCCCTCTCACTGCAGATGATACAGCAGCTCCCTGCCCGGTTTCCTCTCCTGATTCCTCCCCCCCCCCCCCCCCCCCC
>NW_007729699.1:4068-23413 GCF_000696425.1 Galeopterus variegatus
CCCCCCCCCCCCCCCCCCCTTACCTTTCCCCTGTGGTGTCTCCACGCGGGTCCGCGCTGCCCCCTGGTGCCCAGTCCAGGGTTTTTTCTGCTCTGGCAGGAGAGGCGGGGCTACCAGGCCATCACCATCAGTCCCCCTGGTCATCACTATCATCACGACCATAGCTAGCATTTATTGAGCTGTACCTGTCATGCCTTCCAGTTTGCACACCCTGCATATACCCAGGCACCCGGGTGAGAAGCAGATCAAGCTCAGACGAGCTAAAGAAACAATTGTGGGAAGTCAGACTGTAAAGGAGCAAAATCCAAGAAGAACTGGCATGAGGCAGAAAGTTCACTTGGTGTAGCCACTGGTGGGTATTGTAAAAGGAACATCAGCCTCTTAGAGAAGCTGACCCCGGCTGGCACCGTCAAACCAAGTTGCTTGTCATGACCCAGAAGCTCCCTGTGTTCTCCCTGCTCGGGGCCTTTGAGCAGGCTGGTCTGTCTGCGGTGGTTTCTCTCCCTGCTCTGCCATCCATTTGGCAGATCTGAGACCCACCTTAGGCATTACCTCTTCACTGGATCCTTCTGTCGCCCTGTCTCAGATCCCCCCACCCCCCATGAACTCCCCTAATATGGTCCGTCACCACAGTCTTGTCGTTGTTTGGGTCCTGCCTGACTTCATGCCTGGACGGTGGCTTGTTTGGAGACCTACCCAGCTTTGCAGCCCTGGCCGAGCCATGCTTGGGTAAAGTGGGCATCCTTTACGTGGTCCGAGTGAGAGAACGTCTACGTGAATGAACTGAGCTTCAGAGAAGAAAACACAAGGCGGGTGATCTTTAATTTGCTTTAGTCAGAGGAGGCCAGGGAGGGTACGAAAGAAGATTAAAAGCACCATGTGTCATACTTTTCTGTATTCATGTTATACTTCTGTAAAACACGTGAAATGTGCGGGATGTCTATTGTGTGTGAGGGGGGCAGAGACTGAAGACAGCAAGTGGCACAAGACCTCTGGGCACCTAGAAAGGAAGAAAAAAGGGCTCGACCAACTTGCAATTCACAGTTTGTCTCAGGACCAGCTGGCCATTCAGGCTAATCCCATGGAAGCCCCAGCCAAATGGCATCTCTGAGGCCAGGCCTGGGGAACACAGTGTCCACTGCCTTTGAGTTGCCTGGGTTTCACGGTGACTTGGACAGTCACTGGCAGTTCACTGACCTGCAACTTAATTAGGTGCTGACATTTTCAGTTCTGTGGAAATGATTATGCTTTATTTTTTAAAAATAAAAAAAACTTTATCTTTTTCTGAATATTAAAGTAATAATACCTGCTCACTTGAGAAAAAAATTACACAATACTGAAAAATTAGGAAGGAGGCAATAAATATCATGTCACCCTACATGCAGAATATTGGACTTTTTCTAGGCATACCCATATGCATATTAATATTTTTAAATACAGGAGGCTACGGGTGACATCAGGAGTGCAGCCCAGAGAAGAGTCATTTACAAGTTAAGTCACTGATCTCAAACATCTCACTGCCTCCTAACTGGTTCCCTTGCTTCTGTCCTATCTCCCCCTCCAGCCTAACCTTTCCAATGCTGCCAGAGCAACGGTCCTAAGCTAAGGTCCTGATTGCACCACCCCCTCGCTCAAAATCATAAATGGCTCCTTACTGTTAACAAAATAAAATCCATATTTTTAAATCTAATATTCAAGATCTTTCCATTCGCCCCTAAACTACCTTACTGGTCCCATGTCCCAGGAGACCCTTCCACACACTCCATGCACCTTCTCTCAGATCCCAAGATTTCAACACCAGCCTCCCATATTCAGTGTCTTTGCTCACCTCTTCCTTGAAACCCTACTTTGTTCCAGTTTCAGATACATTTGTTTTTGCTCTCTTGAGGACAGTGACTTTTGTCTTTGTGTCTGTCACAGTGCTTTACCCTGTCCAGCCATGACCCAGTGAGCATTTGCTCAGATTGAAGGGGGATCATCAGGTTTGGGGAACCAAGAGAAAGGTCGTGGGCAGGCAGCCCAACCATGGGCTAAGAGCATGGATTCTGGGGACCAGCAGTCTGGTCCAGCTCCTGCCTGTAGCACGGGCTAGCTGTGTGGCCCTGGGCACATCACTGCCGCATCTGAGCTGCATTTCCTTTTTTTTAAGTAGGGATTATAAGCATTCATAATGAAATGAGTTAATGTGCATAGAGAACCCAGAGCAGTGCCAGAACAGAATAGCCAGTTTGTTGCTATTGTTATTACTACCAGGGCTGTTTGATAGTCATCTCAACACTATCTGCCGGTACAGTACTCTCTATGGGTCAGGACCTACTATGCGGCAAGCACTGTGCAAAGTGTTTTCATACATGGCTCCTTTAATCGTCATCCAACCCCATGAAATCAGTTCTATTATTATCCTATTTTACAGATGAGAGAACACAGATGTAGAGAGCCGTTCTTGCTTGGCCAAGGTGACCCCCTTCTGGGCAGCAGGGGCAGTGAGCTTCAGCAGGAGCAGCTAAGAAAACCAGCCCCGTGTTTCTTTATGAACTGACAGATCCTTGCACCAGCACCATGCCTGGCACACAGCAGGTACTTAATGCACATCTGCTGAGTGCATGAATAAATGATAAGCATTTGATTAAAAGAAAAATGCTCATGGAAGACCCCAGAACACAAGGAGAGAGATTGGGTGGGCACATGGGAGAACCGAGTTCTAGTCTTTCCTCTCCTGCTGTGGACACCAAGTTCCCATGGTGGCCACCCTAAACTTGGGTGTTTCCCTCTAGCACAACAGACTTGATAACAAGGGACTTTCAGAACCTGAAGAGGAAACATGGGAACTATGATGGTGAAGATACTGAAAGTTCAGTGAGTCTTGAAACGCAAATTAATGACTTCAACTCCCACAGAGAGGAGGCCAAAATCTCCAGGGGCTCTGGCAGGAGCTGACTTAATTGCAAGCCTACCTAGCCCGATTCAGTCCCTATCAATGACCATAAACACCTTCAGAGGCAACAGAATAAAATAGAAGCTCAAATTTTTAGGGGACTAAAAACACTGTATGATTCTACAGTGGTGGATACATGTTGTTATACATTTGTCCAAACCTATAGAATGTACAACATCAAGAGTGAACCCTAATGTAAACTGCACCACTCTGGAAAGGGAGGCTGTGCATGTGGGGGGGGTGGGGGGTATTGGGAACTCTGTACCTTCTGCTCAATATTGCTGTGAATCTAAAACTGCTATAAAAATAAAGATCATTAAAAAAATAGAAGCTCAATTTGAAAAGGAATTTCAGACCCTTGAGAAAAAGTATAACGACGTCTATAAGCCCTTTCTTGACAAGATATCCGATCTGTCTGGTGCATATATTAAGGTAGCAGAGGGACATCACAAAGACTAGAGAATATGGAGATGTTAAACAGGATTCTCAGGGGGCTGATGACATTGATAAATAAAAAAGGAGGAAAAAATGGAGTAAAAAATTCTAAAAAATTCCTGAATGATTAAAAAAAATATTGGAAGGCACAGGAATTTGATCAAAAAACACGATGACCCTCTTCAAAGATGTGAAGTGGGAGTGATCACACCATGGCTGGCTGACAGGTCACTTGTTGAAGTCCACCTTGAATGCAATTGTTACGAACTGAATTGTGTTCCTTCAAATTTATATTTTGTTATGACATCCCTAGCAAACTAAAACAACAATGAATATTTCCAAAGTAAGGTCTAGAAGTAGACATATGCTAAAGTGAACACCAGCTTTCTTGATTTCAACTTCCGTGAAATATCAAAAATCAAGGTTTGCAAAGGGATGTCACTTTGAAAAGTAGTCATAGTCCCACTCCATGTGAGACAGTCCAAACCAAGCTGAACCAGCTCCTAATCCTTATTCTCTCATTTTTTAAGTCTTTCTGAGATTCCTCAGGGCAGGAAAGTGGAACTCATGAAAATAATCTTCATTGAAGACTTTGCAGTTGCTGGAACTTAATTAACAGGCTGTTGAAATCCACAGCTCAGTCTTACACTTCTTAGGGACTTTTGGCACCCAAGAAAAGAAAAAACTGAAAGATTGTACTGGGGAACAGGGCACAATTGTTGAAACTGGGAGAAGCTGCCTTTTTGAGAAATTTTGAGGGTTCCAAATATCCACAATAACCAACAAAGCAGGTTGTAGAATCTGAACTATGCTAATTTCAACACAATTATTCATTACTTAAAGCTTTATGTTTTTGTGTGTTTTGTGTAGAATCAATTTTTTTTTTTTTAAAGATGACTGGTAAGGGGATCTTAACCCTTGACTTGGTGTTTTCAGCACCACGCTCTCCCAAGTGAGCCATGGGCCAGCTCGGTAGAATCTATTTAAAAGATGTCCTAATACTAAAAAATGTGTGTGCGCTAAATCAATTTTCTTAGCATTTTAGGAACATGTTTTTTTTCCCCAAAAGATGTAGAATGAAGCAGGTTCTCTAAAGCATATTTATTCATTGTTATATGACTTGGCCCTTAGGAAGATTTCTGTCATAGCGATTAAAGGGTAGCTGTCAGAATTATTCAAACTGTTCATGAAATTACTTATTTATTTGAGAAAAATACGTGCTGAAAAGCCAATCCAAATGTGTGTGTTTCCCCCTGTGCAGAAGTAGAAGGGGTTTAATTAGGCCTGCACCAATGCACTTGCATGGTTTTGCTGCAGAAAATGTGACATAAGAATTCTAAGATGGTGCTTGGGAATTTTTTGAATAGTTAGCACACAGTTAAATGCTTTTTTTGAATTTTGCGTGATACAGTGGCCTGTACAGAATTATTATCAGAGTGAAATTGTTGTTTACCACTTCTGTTATAAATAAAATTTAGGAGGGGTCAGGGAGAGGGAGAGAGAAACTTTCTCCTGACCCTCTTGGCTGATAATTAAACTAGTAATTACTATCTATTTTTATGTGTGTGATGAAGATGACACAGGGTGGTTTGGGACTGCACAATGGGGGACCTAAGCTCGTCTAGCATCAGGGAAGGAAGGCTTTTCAGGAAATGGGAGCCCCAGCAGAAACTGGAATGATGAAAGATATTAAGCCAGAAGAGGTGGGCGTGGGAGGGGGTGGGATGGAAGTATTTCTGGGTGGGAAGACTAATATGTACAAAGGTTTACATTCTCTACTACTGAGTCATAAGTGTTTGCATTTTATTTATTTAGCAGATTTATTCTACTCAGCCAATATTTACTGATTATCTGGATTAGGAGTCTTGGGAGGGGAAGGGTAGTGTTATGTCTCAGGACATAAGACTGTTTGGAGGCAGCTGTGCTACTCACTCTTCCTCCAACAGAGTTACCAAACCAGGCTGCTACAGACAAGGAAAATCACAGATTGGAGATGAGCTATCATTATTTAACAACTTGACTGTCAGGCTTCCCACTGGGGGCCATCCCCGTCTACAGCTGAAATGGATAGGCCAGGAAGGACATCACTCTTGTGATATGGTAACTTGCCCAGGTGTAAAATGGGCTCTTAGCAGCTCTATTGGGAACTGTTTGTCATGGAGGAAAGAGGGAAGCCAAGGCAGATAAATAGGGGGAAGGTACTGAAACATTCTGTCCATACCCTTGATAACCTTGATGGAAAATCACAATAGGGGCTGGCTGGTTAGCTCTGTTGGTTAGAGCGCAGCCTTGTAACATCGAGGTCACAGGTTTGGATCCCCATACCAGCCAGCTGATCACAGTGACACGTGCTGTGATCTCCCAAACTTCAAGGGGGCTTACAATGTAGTATGGGGTGAAAACCATAATTAACAGCGTTATTGAAAGTACATGTCAATGGCCCATAGCAGGGACCAGATCTGGCCCATCACCTGTTTTTGTTCAACCCCAAAGCCACAAGTGGGTTTTATAGTTTTTCATGCTTGAAAAAAATCAAAAGAAGAACATACTTTCATGGTATGTGAAATGACATGAATTTCAAATTGTAGTGCCCATAAATACGGTTCTCTTGAAACTCAACCATGCTCATTTGTTTATGCATCGTGTGTTTTTGCTTCCTAGTTACAACAGACATTGTATGACCAGCAAAGCTGAAAGTATGTATCACCTGACCCTTTACAGAAAATGTCTCTTGACCTATGACTTGAAAGTCTGAGTAGCCCCTGCCCCAGTTGCTTCCCTGGGAGGATAGTAGATAATCCGGTTGGTCTCTGCTGCTGCTTCCTTCTCTGGCACACAATACAAACAAATCACATCACGCTTTCCTTTAACATCTCAGCTCCGCTGTTGTAGCTGTGACAAGCCTGGAAGCAGCGGTTTCTCTGTGTTTAGGATGGAAGAGGAGATTTTTTCCCCAAGCTTACGTCGAATTGCTTTCCCCTGAAGTCTTAAGAATCAAGGAATCCCCTTTAGGATTTAAGCCAGGTTAAGTTTTGACAGACTTTGAGTTTCCTCAGAAGCAGGCCCTGTGACAGTGAACAAGTCCAGGGAGTTTGGGAGGTGATCCCAGGAAACACTGGAGAGAGAGTGGGAATTGAGTCAGGGAGGATGGGAAGCCAATATAGCGTGTCACACTATTATCACTGGAGGCACCTGGGGCTTCATCCTGCTGGGGAACGCAGGCAGACAGCACAGGAGACACCTCAGAGTTATTGCACCAGAGACAGGAGGAAGTTGAGATATTTATTTATGCACCAGTTGAGGACTGCTCCCAAAAGGACGGCTTCTCTGTCCTGTGGTAGCAACTGGCACCACCAGTCCTAGAGACGGATGGACAGAAAACAATATTTTCATATTAAGTTTCAGATAAACCAATTATTAACAGGAGGATGGTTCTGAAATTAATATTTCCTTGTCATTCAAGGTACAGTGAAAAAATGCATAAACAGGTCTTTTGAATTACATACAGGTGCAGAGAATCAAGATGGCTGAATAGATGGAACCGATTTACAACTACTAAAGAGCAACGACTGCCAAGCTGGGGCTGCTAGAGCTCAGGAGAAGAGGAGGAAAGACCTACAGAGTGCATGAAGGCAGGAGAAGCCACGACGAGAGAAAGCAGTGACCATTCCAAACTTTTCAAGTCCTGGCCTCTTTAAGGCTGGCCCTGGTGAGCACATGGAGCAAGAGCTGGTAAAAGCGGCAGCTGTGCCTTTTGTATGAAGTTGCTTGGAGGCAGTAGGGGAGAAGTGGGCCTTGGTGGACCGCAGGCTGGCAGTACCACTAACAGGGTTCCTGTGGACCCACATAGGAGTGAAGGGCCACAGACCACTGAAAAAAGGAGACATTCAGAGGCCAGTGAGTCATCGCAAGGGACTGGTGCATGGCCCACCCCATGGGAAGTGTTTGGAGCACAGAAGGTGAGGGAGACAGGCCCACTGGGGAACACTGGAGCATAGCAAGGACAGCTGATCTGCCCTCCAATCAGTACATGTCCACTCAGTGGAGACTGATCAGGAATATAGAACTGCAGGGGGTGCAGTTTGCTGAGAAGACTCAGGCCCAGACCAGAGTTTCCACACAACCCAGGTGTGCCAGATCTCATAAGACCTGGAAGTGCTTAGAAGGTCAGCAATTAAAACCTGAGCTGCACAAAAAGCCTTCCCCAGGGAATCAGCAGCAAAACAGCAATTTAGCTCAGCTACAGAGCTCAAGTGCTGGTCCCTACAGGAATTTCCTCCATTTTAGAAGTAAGCAAAGGACAACAAATTAGTTTCAGTGTGGAGTTTAAGCGGTGGGGGTAGCTAATAGTCCAACACAGAACTGACAGAAAAAATCAAGAAACCCACAAATCAGAGACAAAGTTCTGATATTAACTAGTAAAGGTCAAACACCACCAAAGAACACCTACAAAACCTAGAAGGACCAGAAGCTCCCCAGGCTCCCAAGCTGGGGTGGGGGGAGGGCAGAAGGTTTCAGCCATGCCCCCCAAATGACTGCATCTAGCACAGTGACCACCACTGAGCTGCCACTGGAAGTGCTCCATGCTCCCCTGCTGAAATGAGAGGGTTGGCATGGGCCTCAACCATGCCCTTCCTTCCACTCTATCCCTCTCCCCTTTCCCCTCTCCCCCTCCCCCACAACTGCTCCACAACATATTAGAATGTAAAAAATAAAAATAATAATAAATAAATAAATTTTTAAAAAACAAACAAAATAATTACATAGAAACCATGAAGCTTCTTTCAGTTTGTTGCACAAACCTCCACAAATTACAAACAATGCCAGAGGAAACATAAAATGCCATTGCATACTTTTAAAATCAAATTAAGATTTACATAGAACTGATTTGTACAAAGAGTTAAATCTTTTTTTTTTTTTTTGTCTTTTTTACTGACTGGCAACGGGATCGCAACCCTCGGTGTTGCACCCGCACCTTGCTCAACCAGTGAGCGGGAACCGGTCTCCACATGGGATCCGAGCCCTTGGCGGAAGCGCCGCCGCGCTCCCAGTCAGCGCACTCTCCAGTGCGCCACCGGGCCGACCCGAATTAAATCTTTCTAGAAAAATTGTTCTGCAAGTCTGATGACTAAATTCTAGATGTACTAAAATTAATATCATAAAAGTTTATCAGATTTTATTGCAATGCATGACAGATACACGGCCATGGGTCACTTTGGGGAAGGGATCGGGGAATCACCATTTTATATGCTTGCTGTGGCATTGCAGGGCTCTTTCTCCCCCTTAAATGACTGGATCTGGGTCTGAGATTCCAGATACAGTTCTGGGTGATGGATTGTGACTTTCCATTGCAGTAGCTGACATCAAACTTTGGCTCACTTGCTCTTGATCACTTTTGATTGTAAAGATCAAGCAATAGCCTCATTGACTGCTCATCTATCTTGCTCTTAGGTACCACAGGATCTATTAGCCAGGGTCTCTGATTCCTGACAGTCAGGCCCCTGTTTGCCATGCTAACTTTATTGCTGTTGTGGTAATCATGTCTGCCTTGCCTATGGTAGTAAAGTGCTGCCACCCAGCCTCCACTATTTTAGTTTTTTTTCTTGGCAATAAAAACCCCAATCCCATAACAATACCCCTGCCATCAACCCTTGCCTTCAGAACATAGCTCCTTCATAAAATTAGTACACTCATCACTAGCACATTCTTTTTTTTTTTTTTGTGGCTGGTCAGGAGGGGGATCAGAACCTTTGACCTCGGTGTTACAACACTGTGCTCTAACCAGCTGAGCTAACCAGCCAGCCTCTAGCACATTCTTTATTGCTTTAATGAAGAGCATCTTCTGGGGTTCCCTGGGGAGCATAATCAGCCACCCATGTCACTCTGTGTCATTCTTTGGAGTATGCTTCTCTCTCTGAGCCAAAGCAGAGTGGTAAATAAATCTTATCTCATTTATTTCAAGCCACCTTTTTTTCAGATTTCAACGAGCCATTCAGACAGTGTTTGTAGAACTGGCTCTAGGTGACTTGCCAGGTGGTCAAGCTTTGAGTCAGGGAGACTGCCCCCTTACCAATATATCCTTTCTTATCCAGCCTTGTATATTTCTATGACCGTCCGCAGTCAACCACCATTCTCATGCATGTTTTTCCAGTTCCTGACTATATTTAGGCAGATCTTATAATCCTTTTGGTTAATAATCCCTTTTCATCAAAACAAAGAGAAATATTTCCCAGGTGCATGTTGCTGACACTTGAAACTAGTTATTGATCTTAGAAGCAGGAAAGACACTCAGGTCTAGAAGAGGACAAGTATCACCTTGCAACGTGAGGCCGTGCACGGTCTCCAGGAAGAGGGAGCTGCTTTCTGTCGGTAAGGGGGAGAAAGCCACTCCTGCCAACCCAGGGGATCAGGGCAATCTGAGGGCTCAAAGTTTGCAAACACATAGACAAAGATGTACCCCTTCCAAGCCTCAGGGTTCTACTCCTTCCCTATCAGGGCCCTAACTTTAGTGAAGGATACCACACAGGGCTGGGAATTTGGACTTTCTGGACACTGCTCTGCAACAATAAACATACCGAACTCACAAGATTTTCAGTACAGTGTGCCCTCTGGCTGCAGGAGGTGATGATCTCCTTGAATGCATCATTGAGTTCTTTTGATCTTACACCCATGCCCTGAGTTGATAGTTGGCTGATCTTCTCCCGTCTTTTCTTCCCTCAGCACTTTGATGGCATTGGAAAGCAACAACCAACTCCACATTCCTTATCATTACAATTTTATTGCATCTCTCAGTTGCTAGAAATAGTGTATTCACACACACAAATATATATGTGTGTATGTACATACAAATGCATATATACATAAAACTGAATTTTATAGATGTAACTCAATACACAGATGGAACGTAATTAAAATCATACAAGCCATACTTCAAACTGCATCCTGCTTGACTCTAGAGCCCAAGAATTTCCTACCAGCCCAGACTACCCTGGTTTATCCTGTGGTTCCCCTCACTGTGCTTCATCTACCAAGGAGAAGAGACCTTGGTTAAAATAATTATTTCTCAGGTAAATGCAGCCTCTCAGCCTCTCTCGTCTGGTGTGTGCAGAGGCCCGGCTGCTGCAGGGAAATACGCCGGGGGGAGTCATTCCTCAGATGGAGATGGGCCCTGATGCTGTATCTGGAACAGCTTCTTGGGAACAAGTGTAAAAGTATTTCCTCAAAATTCAATTTTTAGCGAATGTAAATATTTCCCTAGTTTGTTTTTGTAATAACTATTCTGCCTAATAACCTTTAGTGCTCTATTTGGGTTATCTATTCCATAATTTTTACTGGAAGCTTCAGCATCACTATCTTAGTGTTGGAAAAGATGAACAGGTATCAGCAGAGAAAGCATGAAAAAGTTCATGGCCAACCCTGGCTTCCTCTCTTCTTTTTCAATTCAACATTCATTGGTACATTGATTGATTCATTTATTCAATAAGTATTTGCTGGCACTACTGAGTACCAGTGAGAGGTGGAAAAAAAGCACAAACCTGTTTTTCCTCTGCTTTCACACCACAACAATCAACACAGAAGAAAGACTTCTGTGACCAGATGTGTGGGGATTTCTTCCCACCAGAAAGCAAGGAATTGATTCTTCACAAGACGCCAGCTGGGTGCCCTCCAATTCAATTCTGACGTGATTGACCTGGAGGTAGCATCAGATCCCACATGTGAGGGCTGGGTCCTCAAGACTGTTCCCTGCTTCCGATGCCAGTCTCAAGTTCAGGCCCCTGGAACTTCTGACTATTCAGCTATAAATTGGGGTCCCCAGAAACCCCTTCTGGGGTTCAATTAATTTGCTGAGCAACTCATAGAACTCAAGTTAACACTTACTTACATACACCCATTTTTTATAAAGGATATTACAAAGGATACAGAAGAAGAGATCCATAGGGCGAGGTTTGAGGGAAGGGGTGTGGAGCTTCCATGCCCTCCCTGGCAGCCACTGTCCAGGAATCTCCACATGATTAGCTCCTGCAAGATCTTGGAACCCAGGCCTCTTGGGTTTTTATGGAGGCTTTTCATTACATAGACATGCTTGGTTAAATCATTAGCCACTGGTGATCAACTTAACCTTCAGCTCCTCTCTTCTCTCTCCTCCCCTGTGGTTGGGGCGTGGGGCTGAAAGTCCCATCCCTCTGTCTTTCTGGTGACCAGCCCCCATCTTGAAGCTTTCCAGGGGCCGCTAGCCATCAGCCAACTCATTAACATATAAAAAGACACTCATCACTTTGGAAATTATAAGGATTTTAGTAATTATATACCAAGAAAGGGACAGGAACAGGGATGAAGACTAAATATATACCGTATTTCAAAATATCACTAGTAGTCATTATGGTACATTCTGAGAATACAAAGATGAATCCAGATGATTTTCTGTCCTCAAGTAGCTCCCAGACTGGTGTTTGGGGAAGACAAACACTAATCTCTATTTGAGAAGAGAGCTGATCAGAGGCACAAATCAGGTGTTACGGAGTCCATGCCACAGGGAGACTAACACTGATGGTCAGGGCTGGTGTGTGAAGTGGGTGGGACAGTAGGTCAGAGAACGCTTCAAAGGAGGGGACATGTGATTTAACTCACACTGCAAGAGTGGGGTTTTACAAGGTAGCAAAGTGTATGGGGTATGTGTGGTGGTAATAGTTGTGGATTGAAATAACTTCTAATCTCCTTTGATTGAAAAATCTCAGAGAACATTCTGATTGGCAGGGCTTGAGTCACATGACCACCCTGGACCAATGACTATGGCCAGCTGGGCTGACTATTATAATTGACCTGTCTCTGATCAGCAAGGTAGTGCCATAAAAAAAGATAGGTATTTCCATTCAGAAGAAGAAAAGAAGTAACTTCTCAAAGGATAGATAATATTAGTCTGAAAAGGGAGATGCTGGGTATTTTAAATAATATGTATATACTATGCTCACTATTTCCTTAATCATGTTATGTTTTTTTTCTGTCTCTTTTTTCTTACCACAATACACAAAATCCAGCACTTCTAATCCTTCCCATATTATACCTTATAACAACACATGGCAGTGAGAGAAGTGGCTTGTGTAAGACCAGAAAATAAATTACTGCCAGTTTATAAGCTTGCTAAGGAGCTTTTGTTTTGTCCGAGAACATTCGAGATTGCAGATTGAAAAACTTTGGCAGGAGAAATGTATGATCAGATTTGTGCTTCAATCATTAATTTATTCAACAAATATAATTGTGTGTCTGTGGGTTCCAGGCACTGTTCTACGTGCAGGGATTATTCAGTGCATAGACAAATATCCATGCCTTCTGGGAGGCATGATACTACGTTCTAGTGATGAGTGTGGGGGGCATGAACAATAAGTAGCTGTATAAAGAAGTAAATTGTATTTTAGAAGGTGATGTGTTCTATAGAGAAAAATATAGCAGAAAAGGGAAATAGAAAGCCTTGGGCCTGGGACTATAGTTTTAATTAGGGAGGTCTGGAAAGGTCTTACTGAGAAGATGATGTTTGAATAAAGATTTAAAGGAGTGGAGATATGAAGCCATGCTAATATCTGTGGAAAGAACATTTCAGGCAGAAGGGGCAGTGGAAGCAAAGGCCCTGGGGTGACCAAGTGCCTGAATTATATGAGGAACAGCAAAGAGCCCAGGATGGCAGGATCAGTGTGAGGAAGGGGAACAGGCCGGATCAGGTAGGGTCTTGCAGCCCACTTCACAGACTTTTCTTTGAATGTGGTGAAGAGCCATTAGAGGCCCACCGGAAAGAGCCTCGGCCCTATCATATTAATGCCCCAAAACTCTGGTTGAGAACATAAATCAAATATAAATCATTAAGAAGATAACATGGCTAGCCTGTTAGTGTTTTATCACCCTCCACCTCTATGTCTCTGACACAAATGTTATATCCAAAATATACCACATTGCCCTTAGCCCACCAGGCCCTGCCCTGGGACCACCTTCCTACAACTAGTCTGGCCCACCAAAGTCTTTGCCAAATGGGCTCAGTTCTCTCCTAAAAGAAGTTGTGTATTCAGCTCTGTGAACTATTAGAACTGTTCAGAATTGCAATAGGTCGAATAAAGCCCCCTGCCCCCTGAAGATAGTTGTGGAACCTGTGAATGTTAGGTTACAAAATAAAAGGGAACTACGGTTGCTAATGAGCTGACCTTAAAATAGGGAGATTATCCTGGATTGTCTGGGTGGGTCCAGTGTAATTATAAGGGTCCTTAAATGTAGTAGACAGCAAGAGTTAGTGAAGAGACTTGTAAGAAAGTTGATCAGCCATTGCAGGTTTTGAAGGTGAGAAGGAAGGGGCCACAAGCCAAGGAATGTGGGTGGCCTCTAGAAGCCAGAAAAGGCAAGAAAACTTTCCCCTAGAGCCTCCAGAAAGGAATGCAGCCCAGCTGACAATTTTTAGCCCAGTGAGACCAGTTGGACTTTGATCAACAGAACTGTAAGATAAAGTTGTGTTGTTTTAAGCCACTAAATTTGTGATAATTTGTCAAAGTAGCAACAGAAAACTAACACAGGTCTCACTTAGAAGTTTCTTTCATTTCTTAAAATTCTTGCTTGGATTTTTTTATTGCCCTGTCCTTCCTAATAGTAGACTTCATCTTGTGTAGACTGGTTTTCAGAGACTGGCTTATTGGTTTAGTAATGAGCTGGGGAAAACTGCACACAAGAATATAAAATCTAAGTCTCTGTGTGGGCCAAGTGATATGATTCTGAAGCTCCTTTGGTGTAATGTGTACTTGACCTAATGTGAAAGTTCAAGTTCAGGTTAACATAAAAGCAATAAGAATTCACTGGCCCAGCGTTGGGAACTAATGCTGTCCAACGTGTACAGCTCTAAGTGGAAATGACTTGAAGAGCACAATCTATGAATTTGCCAACTGTTTTACGTTTAAATAGCATCATAGAGTAAAAGTAGTATATAAAATGGTTTTAATGGAATTTGTTAAACAAAGGCCACTTGGGAGTATTGGAGCAATACCACAACGCTTTTGGAGTTTCTGTATCTTTTGTTTATTAAAGACGAGGAAAAGAGGCAAAAAAAAAAAAATATATACCACATTGCACTCTTCTAGTAAAATTTCAGATGACATATGTTCCAGCTGTCCTCTAAGCTGCATCTGTCTCTGGGGTTCAGATATGTTGGGTTGATGTCACGGGGCTCCTAGAAAGCCCATTTCTGGGAAGAACTGTCAGGTAAAGGAGTTCTGGAAAGGGGAGAAGAATTAGAATGTCATTATAATGTCTTTAGTGGAGGGCTGGTTGGTTAACTCAGTGGGTTAGAGTGCAGTGTTGTAACACCAAGGTTAAGGGTTTGGATCCCCATACCAGCCAGATTAAAAAAGAAAAAATCTGTAGTGGCAATTGGTCTTGTGTATGTGTGAGTGCACATATTGGCCCCTGGTTGAGCCACTGACAGTGCCAATTGGAGTCCTTTGTCCCATTGTAATTATTAATAGCATCCCTCTCTGTTAAGGGGAGCCCTAAGGATAGAGTGGGGTCCTTAAGAACACTGCGAGACACAGAACCATGAATAGTATTGAGTGGGGCCAAGCTCTCAAAGAGTAACCCAGCCATGGTGCAGACGGAGATCCCCAGAAATGGTGGCTACCGAGGGCAATGATGGAACAAATCCAAACTGCCTTGTAGGCAGGGACAGTCTATATCAGTCAGATCCTAGCAGGACACAGATGGCACATGCAAATCAGGATAATTTAAAGAGGGTTTAATAAAGGAGGATTTACAGAGGATTGACAGTATGCAGGAACACACGTAGGCCTGAAGGGGTGAGGGTACGAAGTGGCTGTGAGACTCAGAAGGAGAGCGTACCATGCAGAGGTCATCTTGAGAAGCGCAATGACCTCCGTCAAGGTCCCCCCAACTGTGCAGGGCAGAAGCCAGCTGGGGGAATGATCAAGGCCACATCTTCCTTCCTCCCTCTGGGAGAGCCTGCAGGGGCCAGATCCAGGGCAGAGAGGGGAAGGGAGAAGGGCAGAGGATCAGGAGGGCCGAATGGAAGATGTTTAGCCACAGTCTCTTTGGTCTATGTCACCAGTGGGGATTGAGCAAGAAAGGAAAACCCTGATAGAAACCACAGGGCTGTGAGCAGCCTTTGTCAGCACAGACAAAATACTTCCCAGAAATAATGAGGGGGAGGCTCTTTAAAAGGGGCTGATGCTCTGGAAAACAAGTGGAGGCTTCAAGAGCCACTAAAATGGACATTGTTGGGATTACTGTGACCCTAAAGGGATTATTGTGACCTAAAAGGCCTAAAGGGATCCAGAGAAACAGGAGTATGTTTAGTTTAGAAGCATTTCAGAATTTCCAGATGTTCTTCTCTGAGGCGTGCACATACTTACTACTGTCTGCTCCCTAAGGACTGCGTGAGAAGAGTCTGTACCTTCCTTCTGCTGGATCTGTTCTCAGGACCCCTGGGTGGCCCCAGAAGTGCAGATGTTGAGAAGAAGGATGTTATCAGCTCTGTGCGGTTTCTTGTTTTGTTGATTTCTCAACTGGTGGGTGATTAGATAAGCATGTCCAATAACGCGGAAAAATAGGCTGTTCTCCAATAGTCCATTTTTTCTAATGTATTAGAAGTAAAGTCATGAGTCATTTACTGACTGGGATACATTCTAAGAAATGCGTCATTAAGTGATTGCATCCTGGTGTGTCCTTGTGTGAACATCACGGTGTGTACTTACATAAGCCTAGATGGGATAGCCTGCTGCACACCTAGGACACATGGCAGAGTCTGCTGCTCCTGGGCTACACACCTGGACAGCCTATTACTGTACTGAATATTGCAGGCAATGGTAGCACAATGCAAGAATTTGTGTACATACACATATCTAAACATAGAAAAGGTACAGTAAAACGATAAATGCGTGAGATGATGGTGACATTAACTAGCGACCCTAACCCAATCATTACACAACATGTGTATGTATCAAAACATCAGATTGTAACCCCTAAGTATGTACAATCACAACGTATCAATTAAAATAAATAAATTTTAAAAGAAAGAAAATGTACAGTAAAAATATATTATTATAATCATATAGGACCACCACGTTATATGTGATTCATTGTCAACCAAAACATCATGATGTGGCTCATGACTGTATATAGATTTGTTTTAGATTATATTTGGTAATTTTTATGTTATTTCTGGAAAGGTAATATAAACACATGGTTCAAAAATAAAAGCACTGTAAAAAACCTCATTCTGTCTCTCACATCTCACTGTGATGACCACTTGTATAAGGGTTCATTTGGCCTATCCAGGATTTCTTTCTGAAAAATGCAAGCATATAGGAATATATATTATCATTTTCTGCCTTTTCTTACACAAAAGGGAGCATTCAATACATGATACTTTGTACCTTGCTTTTTTCACTGATAAATATATCCTAGAGATTTCTGTGCATTGACACAGAGATTCCTCACTTCCTTTTTTTTTTTTTTACAGCTGCATAATATTTCATGAGAGAAATATTCTGTAACCTATTTAACCCATCCTCTGTTAGGAACATCATTTGGGTTGTTTGCAATTATTTTGACTTATAAACAATGCTGTAGTGGGTAATCTGGTATATTCACCATTTCTTATGTGGGCAGGTGTGGTTGTACTATAAATTCCTAGAAATGGGGTCAGTGGGTTGAAGAGTTTGGGAAATGCTACCTCAAAATATGCCACTTTGTTATGCTGATTACTTCATAGTGAGGGCACTTGGAGAACAGCAAATGCAGGGAGGGATTTTCTCTGAACTTTCCTTATCGAAAGGGTCAGGTCATCCAAAAGGATCTCAATTGTCATGATTCCTCTTCCCTGGGAATCTCATCAACTGGGGAAGATTAATTCTTATCACAGGAGAGGAAACTGGAGGTGTACACCATACTCAGACAGACTGTGTTACAGGCTACGATCTATTTTTCTGAGAAGCCATTGATCTTCCCCCTGTATTGTGGCAGCCCCAACTCTGAGAGGGCCTCAGGTAGTGTTTGCCTATTCCAAAGAACTCACTTGGTGTTCCAATAGGTAGAGACGTCAGTTTATTAGACTTTTGGGAGTCACTGATGGCAGCCATTCAATTAGATATTTGCACTGCCACAGGGTACATACGACAACTATATAGTGAACAGATCAGACTTACGTGCAGACCCTCACCCAGCTCATGTAACTCAGAGCTCTGAGTAGATAAATTAATCTACTTGCTAGTCTCCTGGCTCAAGAGTGCTTTAGCACCAGCTTGCTAATTCATTTACTTAGGGTCCCTGCTTCCTCTAGTCTTCTGTTTGTCTTAAAGAGGACATGCCTTTCCTTGGGTAACTACCTTGGCCAGGGGTAGCTTCCCAGGGGGAAGGGGTAACTCTGGTATGCTCGGGGAAGGGGGAATAGGGCTATGTCCAGCATTTACCCTACACTCCCAAATAATTTACTCTCCCCTAAGTTGCCTACATCCCCCCCCCCCCATGAAGAGGTTATATAAGCGTCTGGATGTCTCTGGGTTTTGGGGTATTCACTTTTCTTTCATGTGATGCTTCCATTCATGTAATAGATTTGTACCTCTTTTCCCTTGTTAATCTGTCTACTGTCAGTTTATTTTATAGACTCAATTACTGAACCCTCAGAGAGTAGAGGGAAGGTGTTCCCTACAGGGTCAAAGAGTAAGTGCATTTGTAATATTGACGTTTTAGCATTACTGATTCTTTGCTGGATCTCTGTAGTCTAGCAATGAATTGAACAATTGCCTACTTATGTGTGAAAAATTCCAAAGAGAAAAACAAATGCTGAGTCCAGATAGAAACTTCAGTCAATGTAGAGTGCTAGTGATAAATGTCTGTGTTGATGTATGCATGTGTGCTCACATTGTTATAGGCGTTGGGAGAAATCGCCCTTGGAGACCGATATGGAAAAAAATAAAACTTTATTGCCAGCAGCTGGGACCACACTAGCCAATTCAGAGTGCTGCCCCCAGCCATCTTTACTTTCAGTTTTTAAAGCCACAAGCACGGCAACTCGGTTGCCTGATCACCGTGCTAGCAGTTATTAGCCAATGCAAGCAAGCCAACAGTACATAAGCTAATTTTGCAGTTAGCATGGCTCCTCCAAGCCCCTCCCACATTTTCCCACACAGGTTTTTCCCACCTGAGTTTTTACAAAATGGAGAGGTTTTCTTAAAATGGAGCCAGTCCCATCAACAGCAGAAACATCATTTCAGCATGTGTACTCTGAAAACCCAATTTGAAAAAAAAAAAAATCTAACCATCTGACTCTACCCCACTTCCAAAGAAACTAGTTTCTTTATTTCAAGACTCCAGTTCACAATTCTTGTGGTCCAAAGGTTTCAGGAAACAAAGTTAAGACAATCTGAGAGCTTTGAATTCCTCCACCAGGGCAATTACCTGTGAACTGACAGACAACTCCAAGGTTCTAAAAATATTCCTTCCATTCTTTGCAAAATAAGCATAAACTTCAAAATTACATGGCAAAATAGATCTCTATTTTGAAAATAGCCATGGAATTTGAAACAATAAAACCGAACAAAACACAACACTAGCAACAAAAAATCAAGTAAGTGAAAAAACCCACCTTCCAGTGGTTTTGTGAAAACGCAGCAGGGTGGGTTGGAGGAAATTTTTCTCATAAAAGAAAACCACTAGAACACCTGGTCTTTTAAAGGAACATGAAAACAGATTGTGCAGTAATACTTAGCTATCAAGAATGAGTCAAGTCCTATGGAACACCCTCAGAGAAGAATGGGTCTAGTCCTATAAAACGCCCAGCTAAAAAGAGTAGTTTTTAGGTGTGTTTTGTTTTTTTAACCTTTAATAATTTGATTTGTGGCTGAAGATTTGCATTGCAATGGCAGGTCTGGGGTGGGGATTGGGGGGAGGGGGGTGCAGGGGGGGAGTGTGTTTGGGAAAACGTATTGAATTTCT